>NC_051853.1:96461437-96764467 GCF_905115235.1 Hermetia illucens | reverse complement strand
AATCAGCACGTGGTCTATTTGGTTGAAAGTGGTTCCGTCTAGAGAAGCCCGCCTATATTTTTGGACCGCTTTCCGCGCAAACCAGGTACTTCTAATAACCATTTCGTGCGATAGTGCTAACTGAAGAATCCGCACTTCTTTATCATTGGTTGCCCTATGTAAGCTATAGGAGCCGACATATCGCCTGAATACGTGCTCCGTCCTTACTTGACTGTTAAAATCTCCAAGTATGATTTTGATATCATACTTGGGACAGGCTTCAAGGGTCCGCTTAACTGCCTCGTAGAAGGTATCCTTCTCCGAATGTGCAGTCTCCTCTGTTGGGGCGTGAACGTTTATGGGGTTTATATGATATTTCTAAACTTGCCTCGCAAATGCAGAGTGTATAGCTTTTCGCTTATATTTTCAAAGCCGATAATTGCAGGTTTCATTTTTTGGCTAAGAAAGCTACTCCGAGCACATGGTTCATTGGATGGCCGCTATAATATACGGTGCAGCGGCTCTTCTCCAGGAAACCGGTCCTTGGCCAGCGCATTTCTTGCAACGCTATTATGTTAGCCTTATATTGGGGCAGGGTATCGGTTAGCTGCCTGGCAGCTACACCTCTGTACAAGAAAATGCGTAAATCGTTATTCCGCTGTCGTTGGCGGGTTCATCGTTGTATAGTCAATCCAATACTAGGCTCCGTAAGGGTTTGTTTTCCATGTAGGGTTGTCAATTCTACCCAACCCCCAATCTGGAGGAGCAGTCGGTCCAATTTGCCCCGTTTTGAGGCGAGGGAGACTCGCCTTCATCTTTCTCCGTCTGAAGTTTTCCAGTAAAAATCGAAAATAATTCGAAACTTTTTGGGTAATTCAAAGTATTTTAGAAAATAATAGCTAAACCTGGCCGACCTCGTTCTGCCTGTGTAGGTTTGCCACTTAAATGCCATTTTGTATTCCCAAATATGCTGTAAAGTTGTTGGAATTCTTGAGTAGCTCCAGCAGAATTAGAAGTGGCTCAGTCTGTGGTGGTCTATTGGCCATTTCTTTTGACCATACCAGTGGATTAGGATATATCAAGCATTTCTTCCTGAAACTTCGAAACATGTAGCCATTTTTTCACGTCATTCAGCAGCTCTTGAAATAGATGCACTGATTTATTTTGTTTCCTTTGGGAAGACTTGTTCTTCAGATATTTCAGTAGCTCTACTGGCTGACAGTTACCGTGGATGTCTGGTTGATCTTTCAATGTTCTATTTTCTGGGTGGCACTTTCAGTAATTTTCAGAATTTCCGTCCCCTTCCTGAAGAGGATGAAAACTTTGTCGTGAGGAAGAAGGCAGTTTTCCGTCTTTAAGACCGTTAAAAACTCCTGGCGGTTGAAGATCGCAACAGTCACCCGCTCCTAGAAAGTTAAGGTTGCAAATTGGGAATATTTTTATATCATCATGGTCTGGTGGCAAAAGCTGTGACACAGAACGCGAACGCAGTGAAAATGACTATTAACTTCTCTATTTTGGTAACCCGCCTATTCAATATGGTGTTGGCATTGCCATCTCAGAGGCTTTCCGTGATGGCATTTGATAATCGCTAATAAAGCTACTTCAGCTTACAAAGAGTGTTCCGCTCGAGACGTCTCACCATAGGGTCAAAGCTCTTACTGTACAAGACTATGATCTTGCCAGTCCTCATGTATTCCTCGGAAACTTGGGTTCTCAGCAAGAAAAATTGCGAACTCTTGGCCGCGTTCGAGAGAAGAATCCTCCGAAGAATTTTTGGCCCCCTACATGAGGATGGACGATTCCGTAGCCTACACAATGACGAAATCTATGAGCGATACCATGACCGTCCGGTTGTGGATAAAATGCGGCTCAATAGGTTACGGTGGGCGGGTCACTTAATCCGTATGAATGAAGATGATCCCACCCGGAAAGTCTATAAGGGCAATATCTATGGTAGGAAAAGAAGACAAGGCAGACCCTGCCTAAGATGGAGCGATGGCGTGGGCCAGGACGCCAGACAGCTTTTAGGGATATCGAATTGGTGGACCTCGGCGCAAAACCGGAATGTCTGGAGTTCCTTATTAAGGCAGGCCTAGACCGGATACCGGTTGTTGCGCCGTTGATGATGATGATGAATAAAGCTCATTACTATATCAGCTGATCGCACTATTCACCTCTTCACCGCGTAAGCACCACGGACAGGTCGACCTGATACTGAGAAAGATGCCTTCCGGCAACTTCTGGATGCAAAGACCTGTAACGTGCCTGCGTATATATCATCATTGCAGGCGACCTGTGGTGGTCATGTCGACAAGGATTTGGAGCGGACAGTGGATGTAGCGAGCGTATAGTCAAAATGCTATCGCTATCGAATCGCCTAGTGGGTAAAATACATGCCTTTGCTTCTGTCCCCATTTCTAAGTCACTGAAAATTTTAGGGTGCCCGGCTCATGCGGGGCGAATTCGCCTATGTTGAGGCTCATAATGCTCTGGGGTCGAACCCTCCTGGGGATGTTCAGGAACACTGCCATTGAGAATGGGAGGATGATCAAGGGTGGAAGGACCATTTTTCTCTAACATTTCCCACACGGATCCCTAAAAGCCTTTTCGGGATCCAGTGCACGAACGGTGCCCAGTCATTTCCTTTCCAGTGTCCACCAGATGAGCTGAAGAAGGTCCACGGGAGCAGTAGACCTGCCCCACAGACACCAGATGGAGGGCGGTTACTCTTACGGAGTGCTGGCTCGTTTTTAAGTACGCCCTTCAGTAACGGAGGAATGGGCAACGGTTCCGCGACGATAGAGAAGAAGACGGACGGTTACGAGGCGGCTTGAACGGCAGGCACTCTTCCTGGTTCAAAAGTACGCCAGCAGCAAAAAGACCCGGCAGCAGGCGGAGATCGACTTGTGTCAACTGAAGGAACGGCAGAAGGTCGAGGAATTGAAGTACCGGTAGCGAAAAAAGGGAGAAATGGCGTGACCTCCCCCTCACCCATAGTTGGATTTATAGAAGAAAATGAAAAAGAGCTTAATAAAGGATTTTTTAATTTAAAACGGTTTTCGAATTCAAATCAACCAGACGTCGGTAAGTGCTATCGGCATCCACATAATGTAGGTGTTGCCCTTATAGACTCTCCGGTCTGGATCATCCTCATCCATACGGATTAGGTCACCCGGCCACCGCAACTGTTGAGCGAGATTTTATCCACAACCAGACGTCGTCGTATCGCTCATAGATTTCGTCGATATGTAGGTTAGGGAATCGTTCATCCCCATGTAGGGGGCAAAAATTCTTCGGAGGATTCTTCTCTCGAACGTGACCAAGAGTTTGCAATTTTTCTTGCTAAGAACCCAAGTCTCCGAGGATTATGTAAGGAGTCTTGTACAGTGAGAGCTCTGACCCTATGGGGGAACGTTTCGAGCGCACCAATTTTAGTCACCTAAAATAGCCTCTGTTGCAGCCAACAACCGTGCGGGGATTTCATCGATACTGTTGGTTGTTTGCTCTTTGGGGCTGACATTGCCATTTCGTACTTCGTCTTGCTTTCATTAATGTGTAGCCCGAGTTTTCGCGCCGCCTGGTCGATCTGGATGAAGGCAGGTTGTACGTCTCGGGTCGTTCTTCCTATGATGGGTGGATTTGAAGATTTATATTTGTATTTATATATATATTTATATTTTCTTCAGCATCACGGATCACTTTTTCCAGGGCAGATTAAATGACGCATAACAGGACATTCCCTTGTCTTAGACGGTTATTGATGTTGAATGGTCTCACGAGTGATCCTGCTGTTTTTATCTCGCACATTGGTCTCATGACCGTACACAGTTTTACCCCGGCTATGCTGTCATAGGTGGCCTTGAAGTGGATGGACAGATGGTGTAACTGACGTCCACATTCCAACAGCTTTTTCATCGCTTCCGTGGAAAAAAATCTGATCTGGAGGGAAGCATCTTTGTTATGACCCAATGATGTTCTATGGGGCTATTCGGCGTAGCAAGTTAGCGGAGAACATTTTATAGTTGGTATTCAGCAACGTGATATCTTTATAATTGCTGGGGTTCCGTCCCTACTTGACTGTTGAAATCTTCAAGTATGATTTTGATAACATGCTTTGCCACTTAACTGCCTCGTAGAATGTATCTTTCTCCAACTCTGGCGTCTCCTCTGTAGGGCCGTGTACGGTAATGAGGCTTATATTTCTAAAGTTATCTCGCAAACACAGAGTGCATAGCCTTTCGAGTATATTTTCAAATCCGGTAATAGGAGCTTTCACTTTCCGGCTGACTAGTTTTTCGGTAAGAAAAACTGGACTATGTAGGCGGTCGGTGTTGAAGCTTTTCTACCCTGTGAGGAAGCAGGGGATATAACTTGCATTTGAAGACCATCAATACAATAAATAAATGGCAGTATCAACAACATCATTAGAAAAGGTAGATAGACGAACAGTGAACCGATTTTATTTTTTTACACGAAGTCTTAAAAATAATGATAACGCTCTTATATAAAAGTGAAATACATAGTCACCGTTGGCTGTTTAGAGTTTACCAATTTTCAGAAACTAAATTGGCTCGTATATATGCATATATATATACATACACTGCCACTTCCTTAAAAACTGTTGGAATCGTTTCTGAAATTTGCAATCGATGATATGTGATTATGTTTATTGGGTCTCTAATAAAATATAACAGGAACAGGGTATTTTTTCCAGTATAATCTGTTTTGCCTAAATTTACACTGGGCACGGCGGCAATTGATTCATATTGGGTTCACGATGTTTGAAGTGCTTTTCTATTATCTATTCAATGTTTTCAATGATTGAAAGCGCGGTTAATCCTGTTTAATGAAACTCAAAGTGCATTTCATGAATATACAGATTGAAGTGGATGCTGCTAGATTGCTGTAATTTACGGCTATGCCTATAATGGAATTGATTTGTTAAGAAGAGCATATGATGAGGAAAAGCCTTTTCATGTGAACTCAATTTTCACTGTGAATTTTCCATCTATGAACAATGTAGAAAAATTCCCTCTGTTTATTGATTTGTGGAGCATAGAGAATGCTGGTAGTCTACTTGAAGGTTTTGTGTAGAGCAAAACCTAATTAATGTGGATGTATTGTCTATATAGCATTTTGTCACACGCATTTTCTCAGATTAGTCCTTTCTGACGCCGGACGACACTACTTTCACGCATTTTCAGAAACGACCAAGCCGAAACGATGTTGCCTCTGCAGAATATTTGCCTCAGCCCTCCATACCGATACGCGCTTAAAACAAATTAAATTGATGATAATATATTACTACGTTTTTTGAAGAATTCACCGGAAACTCTCCTTAAGTGTATTCCAAAACCACATAAAGCATGATGTTGCTAAGTTCGGTTAATTATACTATTACTGACAAAGTTATAGTAAGTAAATTGTCTGGTTCGTGTAAATTTACTACAACCCAAAACACTGAATAACAAAGGAAAAAGTTTCTGGCTTTACTATAGATTTATTTAGGTTTTTGATAAATGCAGACACGTATTTCAGACACCACATGCATCCTTCTTCAGTGCTGGCTTTGTACTATGATAATTTGTTTGGGTTCTTAGATATATTCTTCTAAACATATTTTTACCAACCGCTTAGTCTGGTCTATATATATACTTGCGATTTCCAGGCATGTGATCTTACAGATCCCGTTCTCTTCCTCCTCAGATTTTGGGTTCTGTACGCTCCTAAGTCAGGTTCCACTTCTAACACCTTACTTAAGTACGAAGAACAACTCGCCGGCCTGAGCCAAGATATCAAATTTCAACAGCTATGCCTCAGACATAGGGTAATACCGAAATCACAACAAGCATCCATCAAAACAGGACTCCCCAATCGAAATACCGACAAGCATACCAGAACACTCGAAAGAAGCCTCATCAGAGAGAGCATAAAATTAAAGTTCTTAGAATAGGACAGAATCACTCTCTTAGCATATCATACCCATTTAAAATTAAAGCACGAGATGTCAGCGCAACCTATCCCACACAGACACCACACTTTTTAAACTTTATCGAACGTACGATTGCCAGCAGAAGCGAAAGAAGATACTTTCACAGAAATTAATGTCCCTTTGAAACGAGACCGGAGTATATAGGACAGAAAACAAGCCAATATAAAATACTACGAGACACCGGACTTGAAGACGAACGTTGAAGACACGATCATAGACATCGAGGGAGCTATTAGGTATTTGGAAAAGGATGATAGAGAGAAGGCAAGGTCTACAACATTATTCAATAATACAGCAAACACAATAAGGAGAACCGGATCATCAAAAATCAAAAACCAGTATTTTACCTCAAAGCAGATAAAGGTACAAAGCCGGTAATAATAGACTGAATGATCTACAAAGACCTAGCACAAATAACGGCAACTTCTTCAAGCTAAGAACGAATCCTCTACCAGAGTTGATTAAAAGATTGGAGAAAACACTAAGGGGCATGTGTTGACCTTGTCAAGAGCATAGTCGCATTACGCATAATAATAATCGTTGGCGCAAAAATCCATATTGGATCAGGGCCTTGAAGTGTGTTAGAGCATTTCATTCAAGACCGTAACGGTACACTACAGTAGACTGTAGGAGACAATGTGGTCAGCATTACGCTCGCCCGAGATTATTACCCTGATTTGACTCAGGTACTGATTCACAGCTGAGTCGACTGGTATCCGACCTCAAATCACGATACAAATCCCTCTGCAACCAGCGAGATTTGAACCGCGACCTTCCGTACGACAGCCTTGTGCGCATTACGCATGCCTAATCCTTTTCTGACTAGGTTCAGAATACAATCCAAGGCCATAGAAATGGTAACGAAACACGGAGATTATCGCGGACACTAATTCCCTACCTACAATATTGCGAAATGGCTACTACAAGAGTCAACGCTATCGGTGAATGCCGTAGATAATAAGCCGTAAAAAACAGCTTTCAGGTGCTCGAGAAATTGAAGGTTGCTTGGATAAGACATGAAATTTTAGTTCCATTTGATGTAAAAGCACTTTTTCCGAGTTTACCCGTCAAACAGGCCCTACACAATCTCGAAACGTTGCTTAACTAACACATGGGAGAAATACATCAAAATAATTAGAAACGGGGAAAACCTCGAGTTCGATATATTCAGGAAACCTGCAGCCACACGACCAGTCATTCTTAGCAGCTCTTTCCATTCATACCAGCAGGAATTCACGGTTTTCCACAGCATGATACATAGAATGCTAAACATCCCTCTAAGTAAATCAAGAATGGCTTATTTAAAAGAGAAAGAACGGATACAGCGCCGACATTATAGACGCAATAATAGGAAAGAAATGGGTTGGCATTAATAGGAAACAATTGACTTTCTTGCTCGGCATGAACGACAAGGTGACAGTAAGATCCAGCATTACATACACCTCGTTGTGGCCCAGGATAGGAATTTTAAATAGAGGTAGTCCGGAGAAGCAAATATGTGCAACTTAAAACTCGACTTAGGAGCGTAAAGGACTCGAAATCTAGGGAGAAAGCGAGTGGGATTTATAAGATCACATGCCCGGAATGCACAAGTATATGCAGGGTGCGGCAGCATAACTTCCTTTTTTAAAATGCGCACCACTCAGTTAGTTGGTGCCATAGCGGAGCGCTAGTGGTCTCTTTCAAGAGGGGATACTGTAAAGTTTTGTCCCGACACGGTTCAGTCGCCATCATGCGTTGGAATAGTGAGGAGCGTGCCTTTGCCGTTGAGGTTTACTTTTCAAGCGGATGTTCGGTTATTGCAACACACCGTGCATTTCGGAATCGCTTTAATTTAGCCCCGTTGGCTCCCGTCCCAGACCGCAAATCAATTGTTATATGGGTCACTACATTCAGACAAACTGCAAGTGCGACAAAAGGAAGAACTGGAGTCCCTCGGCCTGTTAGATCACCTGAGAACATTGAAGCAGTGAGAGCGTCAATGTTGCGATCGCCACGGCGTTCTGCGCGCAAACACGCATCTGCCCTTGGATTATCCGATCGTTCTGTGAGAAGAATTCTTCGTAATGATCTTTATTTTCATCCCTATAAGATGGCGATAGTGCAGGAACTTTCAGAACGTGACTTCAATTCTCGGATGAATGCGTGTGAGCTTCTTCTTGATGTCGTTCCCGAGGGTGCTATTGTTTTTTTAGCGATGAAGCCCATTTTCATTTGTGTGGGTCGGTTAACAAACAAAACATGCGCTACTGGGCTGACACCAACCCTCGAGAATTGCATCAAAAGCCTTTGCATTCACCCAAAGTCACAGTGTGGTGTGCAATTTCCTCAGCTGGAATTATTGGCCCCTGGTTTTTTGAGGAAAATGAGGTTACAGTGACAGTGAATTCGGACCGGTATGTAAACATGCTACAGAATTTTTTTTTCCCACGGCTAGAAAATTTGGATTTGGGGGACACTTGGTTCCAAAAAGACGGTACAACAGCACACACTTCAAGAGCTTCGATGGCTGTTTTGAGAGAACACTTTCCAGAGCGCCTCTAATTGAGATAAGAGGCGATTTGGAATGGCCGGCACGCTCTCCCGATCTGTCCCCTTGTGATTTTTTTCTATGGGGTTTTTTGAAATCCCGTGTTTATGTGAACCGTCCAAGAATCCTACAAGATTTGAAGACCAACATTCAAGAAGAAATTGCCAACATAACACCTGCTATGCTAACAAGAGTCATGACAAACGCCAGAAATCGGTTTACGCAATGTATGGAGAATGGGGGACGTCACCTAACAGATTTGATCTTCAAAACAATGTAAATGAAAACTTTAGACATGTACCTACATTATAAAAAATAAATAAATATTTTCTGATGCATACAATAATTTTTATTGAGTTTTGAAAAAAGGAAGTTATGCTGTCGCACCCTGTAGTATATTACTATAATTTTTAGTAATTGATAGGAAAATCGCAATATTGCTAACAAAGTTACACTAGGTCAAAACTGTCGCTCCTCTGCAAATTCAAGATTATGAATGTCAATATCACTTGAAAGTGGCTATTTTCACATAATTAAGCATATTTTACGTGCTACATGCTAATGGAACAAATGCACACTCAAATCTCTTTATAAAAGAAATACACAAAACCTTTCATACCTGAAGCGTCTAGCTTCCGGTTTCCCGACTTGTTTATATTGCAGCGATTTCAATCTTTTGGCTTCGACTTACGTTTTTCGATATAAGAAGAAAAGATATTTAAGGTATTTAATATACTTTTATAACTATTATATGTTACCGCCTGGTGTAACCGATTGTGTGTAATGCCTTTATGTCTGACTTTTAAGGCAGAAAGTAACATGCGCCTATCGGAAGATCGAAAACTCTATTATGCCACAACCATGAATTATTATATTACTTTATGTATAGTGATTTGCATATACATAGTACCAACTGCATCTAGTTCATACGCAACTCCAAAGTATCCTTGAACAGCACGCTAAATGTGACTGATTTTATTACCACAAGATGAAACTCTCAAAATTATATTAAATTTATGAATGAAATTATGTCAACGTTTGTTATTCGGGAACTAATTTCAGAGTTACTGAAAAACCTACTGGCGGTATTCCCATCATTTGTGAAGCCATATCTTTGCTTTGGTTTGTCAACATTGAGGGCTAAGCGGGAATTGGATTGATCTTGGATTTTTTTAACTGTTTGCGGTTGAATATTATCATCATACAGTCGCGATAACTGCAGTTCTGTGTGAAAAGTATTAGGAGATCTGAAGGGAGGGGATGGAAGCAGTAAGAAGGGTTCGCGTTGTTGCTATGTAGGTGGGAATAGAACTGGATGAGGTCGTTGTCGTGGGATTGGCATTTGGTAAGGAATTCAATTAGGGAGTTACGAAAGAACAGGTCTATGCGTGTGCAGTTTAACACGTCATAAACGGCTTGGTTGGAGTGATGATTGGACTGGGGAAGGGAAAGGCGGAAGAACCTCCTTGCACGCACGCGTAGATATTCCATTTGAGCTGAGGAGACGTCGCACCATGCGACGAAGCCATACGTGATCTGAGCTTGGATAAGTTGCTTATAGCTGAAAAATTTGACTTTGGGAAAAATGGCGGAGTCTTTCTTGAGGATGCGTCATAGGGTTTTCAGCCCAGCTATGCTTTTGGAGAGGATGGAATTCAGTTGTGGTACGGAGGAAACAGGAGATGTTTACAATTTCACCCCTAAATTGGTTACAAAGAGAAAGGTTTTTTGATTGACCGTTTATGTTGTGTTCATGTTCTCTTACTAATGATGCACATTCTTCAAAAACTAGTCGGTTTGAGTGGAAGAATTGAGGAATTTTTGTTTGCTCGTGCTGTGGCCGGAGTTTCCGTCAAACCCCCACTCACAAATGAGATTTAAATTAGGAGTGGACATGGGAACATCAACCATTTTTAGAATATTATTTGCCGTAAATTTTAGCAAACCCTACAAGGATACTTCTGCAATTGTTTATTTTATTAACTTACTTTTCATTTACCTTAACGCCTTTAGGGAAACGAAGCAGATATTATGAATTAAGTTTAAAAATAGTCGGAGAACTGTTGAGCAAGATTGTTTAGATGTTTGTATAATCATATTTCACTGTGACATCTACAAGACACTAAGTCGTCAAAACACGACGTATTTTAGTTCTTAATGATGCTTCAGAAAATGGCGCTTCCGGGCTATCTTTACTACAAGCTGCATGGGGTTCGTTGAGACTGAAGCTTAAAACTTCTTCGGAAACATAAATGTATTTATTAGGTCACTCAGAATTATGTTGGTCAAGATATTTTTCTGCACTGGAAGCAATCTTTCAGTTTGTTAGCCAAAGCTAGGCAATCTTTGTTGAAAATTTTAGCGATTTCGTCTTCTGATTGATCTTTTCTCTTTTAATTTATGAATCTTGAGTGTTAAGCCCCAAAAGGAAAGTCCATGGATCAAAAAGAGCAGGAGTAAGTTTCTATCCACCTGGTTTGGTCCAACATGGACTTAGGACTCCTGAAATTTCTCACATAAGATGAATACAAAACCTTCACACCCGAAGCGTTCAGCTTTCGTTATTCTAATTTGTTTAAGTTTTTGATGTCGTTATTACGGTTTTTTAGCTCTGTGTGGATTTTAATTTTGCTTGCAAAAGTAGAGTTCCTTGTGTAAGTTGCTCTCAGTAACGGTTTCATTTGATCTTTTTTCGTTAATTTTCTTCGTATTGTATCCAATGTAATGTAGAGCCTCTACATTACGTTCTTGTAAAAAACTCTTCTGCGGAGCTATGTATTTCTTACGACGGGTACGGATTTCAATTTCCCCCAGGGAGGGAGGATGGTGAAATTAGGTGTGAAGGCTTTTGACAAAAAGGACGGACTGAGAGAGGGGATTTGAATAAAGTTTTGCCTTCCACGAAACCGTAGAAAGGAATACAAAAAACGCATGACATTTGCTTCAGCATGTGAGCATCTATTGTAAGGGATCACCGAAAATTTATTTTTTTATCTATCTAAGGAGCTTTTCCAGCTGCCTTCTAAATGACGCGAAAACATTAAAGTGATTTTTCATGAATCCCCAAAATACACTAACCTTCCACTGCAAGATTATTATTATTAATGGGACCAATCATTTATATTGTTATATTCGCGTGAATTAGAGATGAAGTCCAGCAGATAATCCATCCATCGTCTGGACTGTCATGTTGTGTACATTGGATGGAAGACGTTCCAGCTCAAATCTATGTTCTACTCGCTTAAAGTTGTATGATAGATGGATTGGCTAGGAGTGCAAGACGACATACGCATAGGAATCTTGCTGCGGAAATTCCCAGACCATGACTACATTCCATTAATTTCGATATCAGAAATTCGTTGAAATACAACGTAACGAATTGGATTAAAATTGGATGAAAAAGGGATTTCACAGTCTACTTAGTTTTTGCTTTTAGAGTTTGATACTGTCTATCAAGCAACAAGGTCTGGTAACGATTGTCAGATAAAGAAGAACCTTTAATTCAGTGTTTTTATCAATAACGATCACTTGGTGAGGATAAGTCATCACATCATTTTCGTAGCTTTTCGTTGTGACAATTTTACTTGGTCAATAATTTGAATTTTAAAATTCAGTGCTCGGTGCATTTGTGCAGGGATAGTTCTTGGTCTCCCACCAAGGGCTTTTGGGATTTTTTTTGTTGTACTAAAAGTTGAATGGGTTCCAAAAAAAGAGTGTACATGGTTTGGATTTTTCTATTATTTAAGCAAACAATCATAAACAGTAATATATGGGTTTATTATATACTGAAGGACTTATTTTTAGGGTCAAAATTGCTCGACCAACTGCCTGCTTATCTATCTGCCTGTTTGCCTGCTTTTCTGTTAGTCCGTCTGCCTCTCTGTGTTTGTTTGCCCGTTTGTTGATGAAACTTATTTGGAAACGGTCATGAATATTGATACTAGGTTTGGTGTGAATGCTGCCCTTGACGCATTCATGTTACATTCAACATATGGGCAGCTATGCATATATGTGAAGAAAGGGTGTAGATAGTTTACCAATACTAGCCACTTCGTAGTTTTGAAATGTGGGGGAAGTGGGGGTTGTAGACCCATACATATATGGGACCTATTCTCAAAAACTGTGAATCGGGGCATTTGAAAATCTAAGTGATACCTCTTCATTACATTTGGTCCTCCAAATACGTTAATAGCAGTACATAAGTGTACCATAGACAGTTACAGTCTGTCCTGCAGCAGTCCAAATTATAACAAATATCATCATGGTAATGGATAGTTTGGTAAAATTATCTTATTGTTAAGAAAGGTAAACTGAAAAGAACACCAGATCATCGTAAGTCATTTGGTCCCTTTTCCGCTTGTTTGCTATGGATCCAATAGACGTGCTAGGATACCACTTTGCCTTGGTGGGGCAGCCTGTTGTAGTTTACTACTACACTAAGGGTGCTCAAATCATATGAAGATGGAAGCAACGGATTGTACCTCTGCAAGTGGTAAAGGGTCACCGACTTCGGATTCACCCCTCATCATTCATGTTCTCCCAAAAAGAAATCCGTGGAAGACATGCCCTCCACTTCTATGGTGCGGTCAGTCAGAAAGGAGAGTACAGCAACTCTCTAAATGAAAGGAACTGGAAACTTGGCTACGGCCGACCTGTCCATGACACTGTTGCTTGTTTCTCTAGAGTATGGGAGGAAAAAGCTCAGCAGAAAGAAACTTCAGCTGCAAAAGAGAGGGAACAACAGGCGCAGTCTTGCCTGCCAGAACCCGATCTTCCGTTTCTACCAAGAAAAGCAGGAAACGGAAGTTGGTGGTCTGGGTGTAATTTTGTCCAATATCGGTATGTAGAAACGGAGCCATGCTGCCAGGATACCGTGAACGTGGTAAGCCGAGGACAGCAGAAGGAGTGCCTTCGAGAAGTCGAAGTTTCTTGTGAATGAGGACATGGGGGTTGCTACATCATCAAGTGTGGCAACATTCAGAAATATCGGCCACAAGAAAGCGAAACTTTACACTTATCTCTATAAATATAAAGTTTATTCAGGAAGCAAGGCTGGCAAAGTTCCAAGACTGCACTTACATATTTGGGGCACGAAACGCGGTTCGTTTTAGCAAAATCTGTGATACTCGATGAAACAAGTCGGGAAACCGGAAGCTGGGGGCTTCAGGTATGAAAAGTTTTGTTTGCTTCTTCTGTGAGTATGTTTGAGTGTAGAACTATCCCATTTCTACGTAGTCCGTTATGTATATGCATTAACATGTCTGACTACCCACTTTAGTGTGATATTGATATTTAGCTGCAGTAAATTTACGTGGTAAAGTCAAATTTGAGTTACTGTAACTTTGTTACTAATAGTATGATTTTGATCAAACTTGGGGATAATATGCTTCATATTATGTTTTATACTACTACTGACTTTTATAACTCTGGAATAAACTTACAGGGGGGGTTTACTCAATTTCCCCAAAAATATGGTAATATATTATTATTAACTTAATTTGAACAGATATCGATATCGAGGCAGTTTTATGATTTTTTTCAGATTTTTCGGTTCGGTGGTTTCTGAGCATGGGTCCGTTAAAGAAATCATCACTTTCCATCCTTCCCACTCCCCGCTTTTTAACAAATCTCTAAACTAAGATCCGATTCGAAGAGTACTAATCGAGAGCTTCCATTTGGTATCCCACATGTCTATATTCGGTGAAAAACATATTTACACCCCCTGTTACATTAATGAGGACCGCGCCTCAACATAGAAGGATACCACTCACTGCATATCTGGGGGTCCACAGTTCCCACCTTATCAGCAAATTTCATGTCAACCGGTATAGCCGTTTCTGAGAAAAGTGCTTGTGACAGACAGACAGACGGACAGACAAAACCTTAAAAAGGGGCTAGGAAGTTCTTATGTGAGAGACCCTCGAATCCTCAAAATTTTCAGGTGCAACCACGCTGAAACAACTTGGTTTCCAGCACCTAGTTGCCGTTAACTTGCGAAACCAGGTTGACGGCAAGAGGGGGAAGTTGCCTCTGCCTTCTTATCCTACGATGTCTTGTGTCCTCCGCCTACGCAAGGACTCTGGGAGTGCAGGCGAAATTAAGTAGCCATGAAATTTTAACAGGTTATGGTGTGAATGTATGTCGGGGCAGCATCAAATGCAATCCTAGAGAGATGTCTGATTTTATCACTTCAGCTGACCGATGCGCATCCTATGTTCACGACACAGGGTGCGCCACTACGATCATGGGACCAAGAAGAAGTGAAATAACTGACCTAACAATCGGCACTTTGAAGTTGTATGAGTTGGCGGGCGTTAAACGAATTGTCACTCTTAAGCCATCGCTACTTAGAATTTAGTCTGACTATTGCCGCCGAAGAGTCTGTAATACAAAGGAAAACGAATTGGACAAAGTTCAATGAACTTCTTGGTAACAAAGTGCAGGTCCCTAGGTGACTAAGAACTCCTGTAGCTGTAGAAGATGAATTGGAAACTTTGAATCTCACACTTTAGAGTGCTTTGAAGAGACCTATCTATTTCCCGAAGCCAAAGCGGTAAAGCGGTTGTACGGTGTAACCGAGAACTGCAAAGACTTAGAAAATCAACCCGAGGATGTCTGAGTCGTGCTAGTAAAAGTAATAAAGATGAAGACTGGTTAAACTCCCGGAACACACAGCGTGACTATTAGAAGCTGTTTGAAACGAAAGAGGTTTAGAGCATATTGTGAGGAACTGGAAGGCGATTTAAAGGCTGTGGGAAGTTTTTGAAAGGTGTAAAGGTATCAGTCGACTAAGATGGACTCCCTTAGAAAATCGGATGCAACTTTCACGAACTCCAGCGCTGAGTTTGTAAAGCCCCTCTTGGAAGGACATCATCCAGAAGACCAGGTGGCAGAAGTGCAAAGAGGAGAGCTGGTGGTTCCTGCAAACCTTGAAAGGCTGTAAAGTGAATTGCGAGGTTACTAATGAAAAACGGGAGCTACTACACACTTCTAAGCGCCTTGCGTGGGTGGCATCTATCTCATGAGGCTGAAGGAGGGTATAGAGTGCTCAGAGGGACTCCTGAGAAATACCTTTCTATAGTATGCTGCTCAGGGCTAAGTGCGTGCCGTTTTTTCTTTAGTCTTTTTCCGTTCACAAGCGGGGTCGGCTTGTCGGGATTATTTGCGCCATTTCGTTCTGTTATTTGCCCGATTTGGATGATGTCGCGAGGCTTTCAAATTACCATCCAGGCGTATGATGCTTCGTCCGGCCTTTTGGTAATTTCCCGTCAACTTCGATGTTCAGACCCATCTTGGCAACTGACTTCTCGTAGTGCGAGTTACATGAACATACTAGCGAAAACACCTTTCTTGCAATTTTTGAAGAATGAAGATATCCGCGATCGATATAGGATTGATCGCGGATATCTTCATTTCGGATTTGGTGTTACGCCGCTAGTCCAACGCAACATCTTCATCTCCATTACCGCGAGACACCGTTCATAGTCTTTTATAGTCGGCTAGAAAAATAGAGGACGACAGCACGAGACAATTTGATACATTATTGATATTTCAGTCACAAAGAAGACCTGTTGTGGAACTCCACTTCATCCAGGTTGCACTATTGCGTGAAGCAATTTCAAAACATAGTTCTCCATTTGCTGATAGCATTGACCCGATATATTTAAATCGCTCAATTCTGGGCAGGTCACTGACAGTGATAGTGCCTGTTTCGTGGGAATTGGCCGACAAGAAATCTTACACCATGTTGCATAGACCGATCAGTCCATTTTTGGACAAGTTATTCGTGATCAGAAAACCATAATCTGTTCATAACAAGAAGAAAGAGGAGTGGTGGAAGAGCGCTTCCTTGAACTTAACTTTTCAAATCTTAGTAGAGCATTAACGCACTTTTGACACAAGTTGTTATCTTTGAACATACCAGATGACTTCGTGCGGAACATGGTCTTCTATAGATCGAGAAATGCAATGCAATGAGGACGATGCTGCTGGGTGTGTTGCGTCAATAGTCCTGCAGTTCTTGGCAAATCCGGCTTGATTCACGGTTATTTGGACGATTTACACGAATACGGTTGTCGAGGATGCATCCAAAAATCTTCATGGAATGGAACCGCCACCGGATCGGATGGTGATTTGAACATTCAACCGGATTACCTTTCTTTTTAAGGTTTTGTGTGAAACGGAAACGACTAAACCGATTGTTACGAAATTTGGTGAGAACATGTGGTCGATGTGTCCCTTTACATGCAATGAGTGGCGCCCTTTTTGTGTTGAGTGGCCCCCCATACATGCGAAAAGAGGGTACATATTTTTTTTCACAGAACGTGGTCACGTGGGGTATCAAATGAAAGGGTTCGATTAGTACTTATCGAAACTTAGTACTGATATTAGCTGAAACATAGGGGAGATAGGGCTCAAAATGTGTACCCCAAAAAGTGAAACTGCTCCTGTTTTACGAGCCTATCCAAGCGAGAAATTTGAAAAAAATTACGATCATGCCTCCCTATGAAATCTAGGCCTGAGAATACATCCCGCTCGGATATCTGCACAAATAAAGTTAATAATGGTATATTACCAAATTTTATAAATTTAGCGGAAAACCATAGAAGTACACCACACAGTATAGGACATAATTCTGGAAAGTTTGAGCTCGATTTATTATTAAATTTATAAATGGTTAGTTTTGCATTTCAGGGAAATTCCTTTCACGCTAATACAAGTATGACGTCATCATCATATAAAGTGAACTTGTCTGAAACGCGTATTCATCGTCATGCGGTAAAGGCAATATTTGTTTATTTGGGATGAACACAGTAAATTCCTTGGAGTTTGGCAAAATATGACGGTATATTTTGTATTCTAAGGTATGTACGAATGGAAAATCGTGCATAAAGAGTTTCTCACCTAAGATGAACACAAAACCTTTATGCTTCAGGCGGCCAGCTCCCGGTATCCCGACTTGGGGGTTTGCTTTATCGGTGGCTTGATTCCCAAATGATGTTGAGTTGCGATGGCCTCATAAGGAACCGGTTTTGCAATCAGTGATGGAGGTAAAATATTGGCATCTTATGAGAATACAGTCGATTAGCGTTTTACTGTCCCACGTATAAATTGTAGAAAGAGGAAACAATCACTTGATGAAGCATGTTTTCATAAGTACAAAGTCGTGGATATCTACAAAATCGTTCGCTGCTCTCATTCCTCGCTCCAGATCCTTTTGCTCTATAGTATTTGCTACCGTCTGTGTTTTCACCCACCTGACCATTAAGATCGTCTGAAATGATGACATAATCATTAGCGGGCATGTTACAGATTCTTGCATCGAGAACTTGTCAGAGGCCATCTTTCGTGACATTAGGTCGACCTGTTTGTGGTGCGTACGCGGTGAAGAAGATAATAGTGCGATCAGCTGGTGAGCCTCATCAACCGGTCATCAGATCGGTCGCCTTTTTCACTGGCATCACGGAAACCCTTGGCGATGGCAATGCAAACAACATACTGAATATCTGGGCTACCAAAATAGGTAAGTTTATAGTTATTTTTACTGCATACGCGTTCTAAGTCGCAGCTTTTGGCACCAGACCACCGGGTTTCTTATATCAATGTGCCTTTTCCGAAGGGCTCTGGCGAGTTCCTCGGTCTTTCCAGTGAGGGTGCCAATATTTAGTGTGCAGGCACGTATTTGTTTTGGTCGGAATAATTTATTTGCATTCTAAAATCTCCCATGCGTAAAGAACCCTTCCTCGTTTCTCGATTGAACCGGGCCTGTCCTGTACGTCGTGAGATGAATGCCCTTGCATTTCACCGAGGCTTAAGATCTCACAGCACGTTTTGTTTTTAATGACATTGGATGCATTTAATTGGTAGGCCTCTAGCGGGACCTGTCACCAAGGTAGATCAGGTAGGATTTAGCTTGGTGGAATAACTCTAATTATAATTTATTATCTCTTCTGATTTCAGTATTTCAGCGAGTACGCAATAGGGGTGTTTCTGGACATTTAAGGGGCGTTTGATTGCGTGATTTTCCAAAAAGTTTCGTTATGTCGCCTGAGAGTATGATGTCGATGGAACTTTAAGTAAGGGGATCTATGCTATGGTAACGTAGAGATTGCTGTGTCCTGAAGAAGGTGTTGACCACAACCTAGCAGCAGAAGCAACGAACCTCTGCTTCAAGGAGGTGTGCAATTGCTGCTATGTGGAGTATATTGATCGACTCACTACTATCCGAACCACAAAAGATGAACTAATTGTTGCCCGGGATCCCGAAATGGCGTGTGGAAATGCACGATGTGTCACTGATTTGATTGACTGTTAGTGCCTCATGCATGGCGTTTCTGTAAACTCGAATAAACAAGGGTACTATTTATAGGAAGGAGAAAGCTGAATGGCCTTTGCCTTTCCGGAGTTGAGGGGTGTAACCTTCAACTCTCCGAAGGAGCGAAATATCTTAGAGTTATCTTAGAAAGCTTCTTTGGAATGCACAGCTTTTTGGTTGTGCAGGTCGACTTTTGCCTAGATACGGGGATGTCTCAAGTAGGAATGTGGATATACGTTGTGGATATACATTGGGGCGATGTTCGCTTATGCATCTGTAGAGTGGTAGGTTAAGGTGAGACAAACAAGTTTTCGCTGAAAACTAGCGGAAGGAATTGTGTGTCTGGGTATTACTGGTATCATGAGTACAATCGCCGGTGCAACTCTACATGCAGTGTTCAATTTGAAGCTCTTGGATATTTGAATATATTCAAAGCACTGCAATGGGAACACCTCATAGGCTAATTCTCCTAGACCTATGGGAAAAGGGCGGAAATGGTGGGAATAGAGCATTAGAAAAGTTATTGACAGAATGTCGTCGGATTTTCGGGTCACCATGCATCCGTTTGGTAGGAGATCCTAAACATGGAGAAAATTGGGAAGTCCCAGTCTTGAGTAAAAACGTGAAGTGCGCTTTCATGAAGTGGTTTCGATTCTAAGGGCAGCAGCCTGGGTGATTGTCGAGAGGCGGATACATCGTAATATATAGCTGAATTGAAGACGCCGAGCATTTCATCACTTCAAAAACTGACTGAATTCTATTTCTAGATTTAATGCGGTGGAACTACTCTCTGAGTACCTGGTCATTGCGGTGAAGAAGAAAATGAAATCTCGGAAGAGGGTTCATTTTCCCGCAGCCATTGGAGTGCCTGCAGCATTGGCTAACGTTGCTTTCAAAACCTGGGAATAAGCTTTCCATAATGACAGGTGTCAGTGCCTTAATGCTGCTATGTACACCATTTCCGGTCAAATCCAAACAAACATACTGCAAAGTTTATCCTGTCAAAAAGCGGGAAAACGTGCAAAAATATTGCAGGCGTTCTAACTAGTCATAATTCACTACCTGGTCATATATTCAGAATAGGGATTCTGCAAGATGATACGTGTCCATTCTGTAATGACGAAGTGGCAGTGCCCGCCTATAGAACCAACAGACATCGCTTTTTTAGTGCTAGTGCGCTTCAGCTGCACCGACTAAGGGTAATCCTGCGATACCTAAACAAATCCGGGGTATTCAGTCAGACGGGGGAATCGGGTAGAATGGACCACTACAGTCTGAGTGACAGATCTTTTTCCAGGTACCCTAGGCCCATTTTTTCGCTTCCGACAAAGCGCAGCTCAAAGCATTGTTCAGTAATGCCAATTCTTAATCGTAAACCTCTTGGATGTGTGCCTTTTTGAGAGAGATGAACTTGAGAGTGTTATGCTATGCTAGAATGGCATTTCCCCCGCCAACTTCAAGTGAGCTTGGCATGCCTTAAGTTTGATTCTATTCAGTCTCGAAAACTTTGATTTTATACTATCTTTGTGAGTTGTTTTCCGAATCTTTAGTTAGTCGTATCGTGTAGATTTAATTTAGTTTTAAGCGAACTGTTTTCGGACACAACAAATGTTCATCCTTAGTGCTATTTTTATGTTAGTTTCATTTTAAAACAGGTTGTACAATGAATGTATGTTGTGAATGTTGTGTGTTACAATAGGGTAGACTGGGGCAAAAAGGTTAATTTTCAGCATTTATTTTTTTTCGGGTGTTAAATTGTCACACACTATATGTGTGTATATATAATTATATTCATTTTGTAGGGTAATCTGCACTCTATGATTGCTATTAATATTTTGTTATTACTTTTCGAAACAATCATGTTATGGTGGTTTTCTCTAGATGGTACACGGGGTATTACGTTTGGATAAGGACGAATTGATTTAAGAATCATTTGAAAGTCAGTTTATTCTTCAATGCTTGAATCGATTGAACCTATCGATATCTCTGTTGGACCTGGTGTCTCTTCCACCTCGTTACTTAATCCCTCTTCTCCAGACGGTCTTTGCTGGTTACTCGAAGCTGTAGATGAGATTTCTTCAACAGGATCCACATCAGAATGCGCCGGGGCTGGCTTGTCAGTTACTTCAGAAGGTATCAAATCAGTGTCGTCAAAAATATATTCATTCATAGGCCAAATCCGAGCTGATCTGAAGCCGGAAATGATGTTGCTGCGTGTCACTTCAGCATCCATAGCTGAGGAAGCAATCCCAGCAGGAATCTCGTATGTTGACATGGAGCGCCTGGGACTGGCATTAATCCACTCATCAACAAAATGATTGATAGTCTTCTTAAATGGTCCAGAAACTGTTCGATCGAGAGATTGTAGCCAATGGCTGCAGTGAGGTGGGAGAGAGAGGACGACAATGCCATTGCCAATGTAAAATTTCAAATTGTCAATAGAAACGTGTGATTGGCGGTTGTCGAGTATGAGAAGAACTGAGTTTTCTTTGGTTAAAAAGTATTCCGCATTCATCCATCCTAAAATAATAATTGTAACTTGCAGGAACAATAATAATGTTAAACTTAAATGTTAAACTTAAATGTTTCAATTTACCAGAAGGATTTGCAACTCCTGCGCAGCCTAACGGACCACCATTTAAAAAATGTGGCTTGAATTAGACCCGTGGGAAAAATGGAAAATGGTGCTGTATTTCCCGTTGCATTTACTGCGAGTGCCATCGTGACCAGGGTGCCACGTTTACTCAATGTGATACGTCCAACTTGCATCTGCCCCTTACGACTTATGACTCGGTTAGGGTATTGGATCGTCGTAACCGGTCTCGTCAACCTCCCAAATTTTGCCAGGTTCAAAGTGATAGCTCTCATACAGTGTTTTCTAATGATTGCAACATTAGTTCGGTTGAACTCTGTCGCTCGTTGAAGGCTCGTCACTTCCAGTTTCCGCATGGCGAACGTAGGATGACCCTTCATAAAGCACCAGAACCATGTTGTTCCAGCCATTTCATTTCATCATATTCCCAATCACGAATATCACTTTGCAAACTTTTGGCATATTGAAAAACCAACCGTCTCACATCACTCGAAGCAAGTCCAAAATAAAGATTGGAAAATTTAAGCAAGTATGCCATTAAAGCCAGCCAGCCAGTTCCTTAGAAAATATCGCTATACGCCCAGCCGACCTTGTACTTTGTATCTTCTCCCGGGAATATAACGCTCTGACAATACTTCCTCACAGTCATATGAGCAAGGTCGAACTCTTTTACAACTTTGAACATCGACCATCCCTTTTTCTGAACTGCTTGAAATTTCCAGCCAGGTTTCTCGCAGTCTGTGGGCTCCTTTTTCGCTTATATTCACGGAACATGTTTCGTAAAAATATGGGAAAAATTTAATTTTTGACAAATTTAATTTCCTCGTTTCGTTTATACTTTGATATCCCAAAAAACATAAATATTTCCACTATCCTACACATTTCCACTCATCCGAATTTCGTAAAAACCCGAGTCTACAAATAGCTCAAAATACAAAAGCAACATATGCACCATAGGGAAGTAAAATAAACGGAGAAAACTTAACTTAAGAACACTCGGCTCGTCCAACAAGGTCTGGAAACGTCACCAAAAAGAACCTCCGAATCATAGTGGGAATTCTCACTGGCCACTCTCGGCTGAAATATCACCTAGGGAAGCTAGGGATATCTACGGACACTGCCTGCAGGTTCTGTGAGGAGGAGGACGAAACCTCTATGCACGTCCTGGGACAGTGTACAGTAGGTCGATACATCTGGGAGAACACTTAATACCAGATGCAAAGCTGAAACTTCTGGAAGTAGGGAACATACTAAAGTTCCTAACGGTTACAGGCCTGCTTAAGATACTATGATCAACAGGTACAATATAACCAGTAAAAGGGGTACAATAGTTCTTCAAGGACGCGGTGCGACTTTCCCTTAACAGAATAATAATAACTTAAGAATAAAGCCCAGAAAAAATTTCATAAAATTGACTCACAGCAAAACTGACTTTGATATAAAAAAAACATCAATATTTCCTAGTTTCATTTTTATTCAATATTCCTGCCATTATTGTAAAAACAAACATTTACCCCCACCAATTTTTTACCAATTTGCCTCTCGGCACATTTTTGGTTACGATGGTAAATACATACAATATATGTACAAATTCATAGAAAATTCCATTATATTCGTGTTTATCATCCTTAGTGAAATCCATTGTAAAATGTCGTCTACAGGTGAAACAATCGGCAGCGAAAAAATGCGTGACACAACGGTCAAAATACACTTTGGGTTACCTCGATTTTCAAGGGAACGATTCACAACTTTCATAAATCATTGTTGGTACCAAAGGCGCTCAACAGTATACATAGTATAGCTATAAGTTCTGTCAGTCAAACACATCTTTATTTCTCACGAAGTAATAAACTAATAAACCGATGAAAAAGTGCACCATTATAAAAGGCAAATATAGAGCTTTCAAAGGAAAAAAAATATTTAAAATTGGCGCCGCTGGCAGCTGTACAGGCCCAACGTCTGTGAGGCCATGCATCGATCGCTTCACGCGCGGTATGAAGCGGCATTTCTCGAGCTTCACGCGCGGTATGTAGCGGCATTTCTCGAGCTTCGTGCACGATGCTCTAAACTCTCTGTAAGTTCAATCGCAGGCAGTCTCCTCAAATTTAGTCCAAAGGCTGCAGTCCAGAGGAATCAAATCTGGGCTACCTGAGGCCCATTCATCCGCGATTATGAAGTCGGGAACATGCGCTAACCACTGTTGAATTATCTTGGCTTTATGAGCGGCGGGCGAGTCCTGCTAGAAGTGCCACGGCTTTCCAGCGAATAGAGATTCACTCAATGGGTCGACTACATCCTCTAACATTTTTTCGTACACGCTCGCATTGGTTTTGCCGCCGGCCTCGAAGAAATTAATATCAGTTGAACCGTGAAATTAGACGCTCCACCATACCATGGCAGAAGTTGGCTGGTGACGACGTTGGGCCTGCGGAGCATTTTCTTTGGCTTCATAACAATTGTGAGCATACACTCGATCATTTTGTCGGTTGAATTTTTCCTCGATGGCAAACATTTTTTCATCAGAAAATATAATTTTGCGATATTTGTTACCGGGAAATCGTTGTAGAAGTGCAGCACACCGGTATCGAGCTTTGCGGTATCGAGCTAATGTCCTAAAAAGGAATCTTTTGTTTACCGGCAGCTTTTTTTAACAAACTATGAATCTTTTTCGGCGTATTGCCACATTGGTGCAACGCAATAATCGGGATTTTTTTCGTAATTACCGAAACTCATCGTGTTGTCGTTCATGCGCTACTGACTTTCGGAACCTGAAAGTCTGACGGAAGCGCGGTATGGTTAGGTACTCTCCGTGGGCAGTGTTATCAGTTTCAGCGGTCTAACATTTCTCGCTATACGTATCGACTGACAGAACTTATGGCTATACTATGTAAATTCGACGTCGGCAGCTGTTATCGCTCGAGAGATAATGCAGATTATTGTTTTCACCGATTTACCATTTTTCCCCAGTCTCCCCCACAAAAGAAACTGTTTATAATAATTTTCCTTCGTTGCTCAACTGTGGGAACCCAAGATTTTTATTTTAAAACTAATACATTTGACAGTTCTACCTTCTCTACAACGTATCCAAAGCAGTCATCCACATTAAGGTTCAAGCATGTGTGAACTGGTCAAGCAAGATGGAAGGTAAGTGACAATTTTGAAAACCTCAGAGCAGATGCGAGGACAATGCGAATCACACGCTACTTGCATTCACCAGTCGCAGTCGACTGATGCTGAAAGCGAGGATTTCCGATCTGGACTGTAGTGATGTACAGATAATTTGGGCAGATATACTAACCTCGGGCACGTCTTTAAGTAGTCAATACGGGCTTAATTTGATGTATATTTGAGACAGGACTCAATAATTCTGTCAACATCCCCTTTTATACATGGTTTTACTGCGGAACTGTATACCCGAATACACTATGTACATGTATCTACATTTCCTGGACGTCCTTTAATTGAATTGAATGCTTTGATATGATCTAACATTAATAATATTCCGATCACGCAGAAGTCGGGTGTATACAAAAAGCCCAGTATATGCTGGAATCAAACTTTATATGTATGGGAGAGGTCAAGAAGTTGAGAATTTGTCTGAAATTCCGGAGGGATTTCATTGAAATAAAATCTACGGAACTTGGTCCTGATGTGGTTTCACATTAATGTAATCTTAACTAGGCTAACTAACCGGAAAGCTTCTGTAATTGAATAGACATGTCCTCCGAGTACAAATGACCAACTTGCAGTGGATTTGCTGAGCATTAAACTTTCCTAATTGAATTCCTGTGCGTAGAGTAAACACAAATTTCTGAGAAGACATCCAGGACTGACCAGGCGAATGTTGCAGTTGTTTCAATATTTCTAATGGAGATATGTATACCCAATGATGCGAAGAATTCAAATCTATTCCAACTTTAATTTGTGCGGGAAGAGTGATACCATTTGCAGCGATATTCCAAGCTACATATGCAAGTGTGTAAACAGTGCGGCAGGAGCACACTGCACTTTGTTTATGCAGCGCGCTCAAAAGAACCGAAAGTCTATTTACTCTACGAAATCTATTTAACATGTGAGAAATTGCAATTCGTTTTAAATACAAAAGCTGCATCGGTTTCCCGGTGAGCACACAGGAACGTTACACTGAAACCGCTCCATATTAGCCAAAGGAAATAAAGTCAATTGAACCAAACTTACATACATTATTATTCCGCAGTTGCCCTTTCACATTTCAGGACGGTCCCAGCATCAAATGCAAATGCACTCATGTGAATTTCCAAATGAAACCAATTTCATGGGTTGAAAAAGTACCACAACGGAACTGAAAAACGTGTTTTGCCATCTCCATTTCTGCTTCGTGATTTGCTATGTGTGCGGAGGTATCCAGGAGTTCACTTGGATATTATCGTCACGTACGATATGTTCGGCAAAACAGTCCTGTTTCAGGGATGATAGTTTTCCTGGGCTGCTATGTTTATAATGTGCGTATCGAATGGAGAGATCAGGAATTAGCGTGTAGATGTTGACATTATCATTTGTGTTTTTGTTAAAATTTTATTTTCATATTTATGACTTAGAGAGAAGATAAAAACGCTTTAAAGTAGGTTTCACTCGAGGTGAATAAAAAACGTTCACTGAATTCCTATAAGGATACACACATGCAAACATATCGAAAATATTGCAACAAATGCTTAGCTTTTCGGTCATATTTCCATCAACATTTAAACTACTCAGGATGAAAATGGAAAATGAAAATGGGTATAAAGCTTTTGCTTTCATTTTGTGTAAAAAATTTCCTATGCAGGTTTTTCTATTTCTAAGCACCTAACAAGTCGGGAAACCGAGAGCTAGGCGCTGCAAGTATGACAGGTTATGTTTGCTTTTTCTGTGAGTATATTTGAGCGCATAACTATTCCATTTATACGTAGCATGTCCGATTTAGTACTACGGGTTGTAAATTTACACGATAAAGACAACTTTGCATTACTGTAACTTTGTTACTAATAGTACGATTTGGATCAAACTTAGAGATAATATGCTTCATATTATATTTTATACTACTAGAAATTTTTATAACTCTCGAAAAAACTTTCATTTTACTCAATTTTTCCAAAAATATGGTAATATATTATTATCAACTAAATTTGAACAGATATCGATATGTAGAGTATTTTGAGGCCTGGGCACCATATAAAGGAAGCTCAAGGTAGAAGTATATCATTCACTGCATGTCTGGGCGTTCACAGTTCCCACGTTCTCACTAAATTTAGTGTCAATCGGTATAACCGTTTCTGAGAAACGTCTGTGTGACAGACAGACAGCCAGAACCGTCACGATAGCATATGGGTCACACATTCGACAGGTCATACAATATACTGCAAGTCAGGCAGCCAGTGGCTTTGTGTGGGCAAAAATAAGTGGTGTATACGTATACAGCTGCCACGCCCCACCAAGTCTGACACTGTCTGAATTCTGCTTGATAATCTTGCTCGCAAGAGGACGAAGTCCAAAGGTGATTGCTGGTGATTTCAACGCTTGGGCCCTTGAGTGTGGTAGCAGAGAATCAAATGCCAGGGGGCGCAGTTTATTAGAAGATTTTGCGCAGATCTACATAGTTTTGGCTAACGAAGGTGTTGTCAACACCTTTCAGAAAAGGGGGTCAGGTTCGGTTGTAGACCTGACCTTTGTCAGCCCTGCGCTGGCACGTGGTATGTCCTGGTGCTTCAGCGAACGCTACACCCACAGCGATCACCAGGCGATCTTCTTTGAGACATGTATCCAGCCACAGGGCAAAGACCCATCATGTCCGAAACCGAGAAAGATTTCAGGCTGGTCTGCAAAAACTTTGGGTGAATAGACCTTCATAGAAATGTGGTTAGATCAACCTGATCAACCGTCCATGTGGCCCAATGCATCGCCAAAGCATGTGAGGGGTCCATGCCTAGGAGGTACTCATTCCCCAGTAGGAGACGAAACTACTGGTGGAATGGTGAACTGGCTGGTCTTCGATCAGCCTGCCATCGAGCCAGAAGAGCGGCTCAGAGGGCGATAGGTAGAGTCGATCAGAGGCAAAAAGAGCGCACCCATAAGGCAGCCCGCAAAACCCAGAAGCTCGCCTGGACACGGTGGGGAAAATGTTAGAGCAGGCAATCTATAATAGATTACTCCCGGTTATTGAGAGCCAAGGCGGCCTTTCAGATCGGCAGTATGGGTTCTGTAGAGTTAAATCAACCATTGATGCCATCAAATTGGTTACTGGCTTGGCCGAAGATGCAATTCACGGAAAGGGTAGTACCAGCAAATGTTGCGTAGTAGTAACCCAGGATGTGAGACATGCATTCAATTCGGCCAATTGGAATGTATTCCCGTATTCCCGCCTATCCCACTGCTATCGTCGATAGTTATTTAACTGAAAGGAGGCTCTGATATGACACCGATGATGGACCCCAGGAATACGTTGTTTCCGCGGGTTCGTAACCAGGCAATCGGTGCTGTTAAAAGTTGGTTAAAGAACTCTGGTCTGACACTTGCGGAGGAAAGAACAGAAGCGGTCCTCATCACTAAGCGCCGGAAGATAAATTACGCCTGTATTAGAATCGGGAATCATATCATCACTTCCAAGCCGACCATCAAATACTTGGGTGGTGATAGATAGGAAGCTTGGCTATAAGCAACATGTGCAGTATGTTTGCGATAAATCATCAACTGCAAGAATAAACCTGGCAAGTATAATGCCGAACGTGGGAGGACCACGGCATACCTCCAGGTTATTTATAACCAGGGTTGTGATCTCGATCGTGCTTTACGCAACTCCAGTTTGGTGGGAGGCGTTACGGATGTCAGGGAACGCTACCAAACTGAATTCAGTCTACAGGAAGCCCTGAACGTATGCCCTGCCCTCAGGACTGTCTCAGATGATGCAGCATTCGTCATGTTTGGAATCATGTCGATTGACATCTTGGCAGATGAGATGGCGAACACACACAATGCGAAGCCAACCTCTTCCTCTTCTTCTTCTTTTTCTTCAGCCTTTGTCCCGTTCACAAGCGGGGTCGGCTCGTCGTGATCGGCTTCGCCATTTGGCTCTATCGAATGCCTGATCTGGGTGCAATCTCGAGGCTTTCAAATCCCCATCCAGCGTATCAAGCCACCGATGCGGAAAAACAAGACTGAGAGGGAGAGATCCATGAATAGATGGCAAGAGCGGTGGGAACGCTCGGGAAAGGGTCGGTGGACTCACAGGCTCATTCCTGCCATCAAGGAGTGGTTGGATAGACGACATGGTGATGTTAATTATAATCACACCTAGTTTCTCACGCAGCATGGAGGATATCTCCAATACCTGCACAGATTTAAATTGGAGACTTCACCCGACTGTCCAAATTGAGATGGAGTCCCAGAGGACCCAGAGCATGTATTCTTCCAATGTCTGAGATTTGTGAAGGAAAGGATTAATCTAGAGGAGACTCTAGGAGAGGTGCTGGTACCAGAAAATCTGGTGCCGCAAATGCTAGCACATCAGGAGAATTGAGATGCGGTCAACTCCATGATCGCATCTATCCAAAATAAACTGCGAAAAGCAGAGGAGAGGAGAAAAACGCGATCACGTGCGCCGCGTACAAAGGAAAGAAGAATAGACTAAGCTAGAGTGAGCTGACTCTGACCCGTGCTGTAATACCTTATGGTGGTTCCGCGGGGCAGGGAGGGAGTCGGGGTGGTTTCAGTGGGTAAAAGTCCCACACGCTGATGTGTCCAGAAGAGTGTCTTTTGAAGATTTCCATTTCCTCAAAAAAAACAGATATTGAACCGATTTCAATAAGGCTTTGCAAACCTTAAAAATTCAGAATGGTCTTTGATATATCGAACTCCACCGTTCATATGGTGATGACGTTATACACTTCTTAGATTGTGCAACTTTCCAAAATTGCACAATATATTACTATTTATAACGATCCCGACTTTTGTACTTCTAGAATGAACTTAAAGAGGGTTTCCGGAAAAATTTCTCAAACATGGTATTAATACTATTTCAACTTTATTTAAGCGGATATCGGAATGGGATATATTTTGATGTTGTGTAGGTGCATCATTGTGATTTTTTCAGATTTTTTGGTTGGATAGCTGAGGACGAGACCTGTTACACTTTTCGGAACATATATGCATGCATGCATATATTTCCATCAATTTCAGAAATAAGACCAGTTTCAAAAAGATCTAATCAAGCCTTTTTATTCTGTGGAAAAAAATTACACACTGTTTCCTTTCAAATGTAGCCCCCTCTTAAACTCAGCAAAAAATGGCGCCACTGGTGGGAAGGGATTCACAGACCGCATATTGTCACCAACTTTCGTGACAATAGTCTGATCCGTTTCCGATTAAGTCGGGTCTGACAGACGGAAATTTCTGCGAGAAGGGCGAACAAGGAGATTAATTACAGCCCCGTTCATCTAGCATTGGCCCAATAGCGAGGAACATTTCGACAGAAATGACAGTACCTACACCTTACCTACACTCGAAGGATGTACTAAAAATGCCGTGAAACTGGGGATGGCAACAAAGCTCCATGGACTCCCAAATACTATTTGGCCCAGTAAAACTACGTTGGAAGACTGGGGAAAAATGTCATTTCAGCTTTTTATAACTCAGTTTCGGGTACTGTACTTGGATATATTTGCTGTGCATATGTTAGAAAGTTGCTTTATTGTAATTTGGGGAAGGACAAATGAGCTTCTCCCTGACATGTGCAATGAAGTACGGTTTTCGGGGCTTGCACCCGGCTTTGACATCCTCAAGTCATAAAATATTGGAATGCCCCTTAATTAATGTGAGTACTGCGGGTTTAGAGGGAAAGAAGGAGTCTCCAATCGAATTTCAGTTTTTCTTCAATTCTTTAATGCATAAATGGAGGGAACAAATACAAGACAACGGTGACGCTTCAGGTATAAAAGGTTTTGCGTTTCCCTTTGTGAGGAACATATCGCAGTTCTCCATTGGCTGATAGCATTGACTCAAGATATTTAAATTGCTAAGCGCTGTCAGCTGCAGTAACCTGCCCAGAACTCGGCGAATTAAATATATTGGGTAAATGCTATCAGCCAATGGAGACCTGGATGAAGTGGCATTCCACTTCTTTCTTCCTGATCGACGTATCAGCGAACGTCTCAAATCTAAAATTTACCGCAATGTCATCCGTCTACCGGTCTCTATAGTTGTGAGTGTTGGTCGACTATAAAAGACAATGAACGGCGTCTTGCGGTAAGGGAGACGAAGATGTTGCATTGGACTGGTGGCGTGACACGTATTGATTACATCCGAAATGAGGATATACACCATCGATATGGGGCTGCACCGATCGTGGAAAAGTTGCGAGAGAGGCGTCTTCGATGGTATGGTCACGCAATTCGTGCTAACGAGAATTAACTTGCCAAGATTGGTCTGAACATCATAGTCGATGGTAAACGACCAAAAGGCTGGCCGAAACAACGATAGTTTGATACGCTGGATGGGCATTTAAAAGCCTAGAAATTGCGTCCGATCGCGACGAGCCGGCCGGCCCCGCTTGTGAACGGAAGAAAGGCTGAAGATAAAGAAGAAGATGTGAGAAGCGACGAGTGCATGACAGCTCCGTGCCACATAGTTAAAAACGTCCTCTAGTTTTTAGATAGTAGTCAACATCATACGGTTCAGACTCTGAGTTTAATATTATAATATTAGCAAATGCCAAAACTTTAACCTACAACAGATACAAAACAAGTCGGGAAACCGGAAGCTGGGCGCTTCAGGTATGAAAGGTTTTGTTTGTTTTTTCTGTGAGTATATTTGAGTGAACTATCCTATTTGTCCGTAGCCCGTTATATATATGCATTTAACATTTAGTACTTCGCGGGTCTTTACAGGGTAAAGACAGTTTTGAGCTACTGTAATTTTGTTACTATACTAATAGTATGATTTCATACTTCGGTGAAGGCTTACTTTTATATAATAAGCCTCGCAGTTCTGAATTGTCTTATATATAGTATATTTATTCATAAAAGCTTCGACCGGTTAGTAACCTAGAGAAATAAACGGGGGCCGACTTTAAAGTGGGGAGAAATTGATATTTTCAATTTTCTTCGTCCTTGCTTCATTATGGCTGATGAAGTAATGGGCCCAGCAGCCTTCATAAAAGCGGTTGCCTCAAGTTGCTTCGAAGATTATATTACTAGCTTCTAGCGGCTAAATTTCACTTATCAGAAATATTATAAAATTGCTTATTTAAGCGCTGGAGAGCTGGGTTTTGTTTTGCAAATTTCTAGGTATTTTACAATGGATATATTGTTTCCGAAAATTCCCTCCCGTGGTTTCAGCCTCCTTTCGATCGGTCCTGGGCTGTAAAAGTAAGCATGTAATCTACCCACGTACTTTGAAGTTCTTTAAATCATTTGCCTGATTTTGATTTCCCAGGAACTTAGCTCGCCATCCAGCAGAGCCCGAATGTAATTAAATATAGAGGGAAATATGGCTTCAAAGTTACATAAGTACTTGGCGAAAGTTTTTCGCTTCAGTAACTTTGTAGACTGAAGGACCTCAGTAAATTTATCTGTATTTAGATGAATGGGAAATAGCAAGGGTAATGACCGAATCCCATTTCAAAAGAAAAATAGACTTGATGTAAAGCTAAGATGACATTTTCAATTAACATTGTGAAAACCATTTCTTCTTATTTAAGGGGTGCAGGGACGGGTTGGGATGTTATGTCTCGCGAGCTTCAGGATACAAATTTAAATTGAATAATTTATGTTTAGGTGAGTTTGATTACTCAAGTTTTACTGGTTACTGAGGCAGTGGCAAGTGGTAAACTGTGTGAGTCTACCTGTTAAAGACAAAACAATATCTCCTTAATTAGATCCTTTTTCAATTTTGGGAAGGTTTTTTATATTGTGTTAAATATACCTTACCTTCCCATTCATTTCAAGCTTTCAGGCGTTGTCAAATATTTAGCATTACTTTTACACGGAAGATTTGTTTATTTATCCTGCGGAAACTGTACTAGCATAACTATTTCATTCTGGCGTTTGAAGGCGTGCTGATATAAAATTCCAGGGGACACCATTTTGGAGTTTGGCTGTTAATTGCTATTTACATCTTTCAAATTCATGTACGTTCGTTGCATTAGCAAGTGAACATTAGCTATAAAAACTAAAGTATTCGAGGTATTCTGGTCGGTGATTATAATTGTCGGCACATCAAAGCGTAGAATTAATTCTCGACAGAGGGCCACCGCGGTCACCGCGATGATTGTGAGGCAAGCGTGCGGCTCTCGCAAAGGACCAGTTAATTTGAGGTGGATTATATGGAAACGCTTAGTGCACCGAGGCAACATGCCTGCCTCTTTCCTCACATGCTTCGCAGTCTTGTACTTCTCGCCTGCGATGCACTGCCTGGCTCAAGAATTAATGTCCTTGCTTTGCGGTGACTAACGGATTCGTTGTCTGAATATCTGTGTGCGCTAGATCATGAGCGGCGTGATATGTTTTTGGAAATTGGCCGGAATATATTGCCTTGATCCCTTGTCTAAGGTCTCGAAGTATATATTGGATGTTGAGTTGAAGATGGGAAACACCCGAAATGTGTATTTCGAGTTGGTTCTTAGGTTCTGAAAAACTCCGTCGCCCTTGTGCGCTTCTTGACTTCTGTTACACGTTACAAAGCGTCAGAAATCACGTTATCCGTTCCAGATAAGTGCTACATATCGAAACTGATCTGGCTGATAAAGCTCAAAAGTCCAAGTTCAACGGAATACCCGAAATGATTTAATTGCGAGGTACGTGGCTAGTTACTCACGATTATAGGTACTGTAGTTCCGTTGAGTGGGACTAAGCTGTTTGAAAAAGTAGCTCAACGGCTGTTAGATTTGGGTCACTTTTTGGTGAAGAGCAGCATCTCGGGCAATGTCTGAAGCATCGACGAATATGGCTAGGGGTGTATTTGCTTGGGAGATATCACGCAGTGCAACAATTGTAGAGGTATCACGCTGTTAAGTACCATCTATAAGATATTCTCCGCTATCTTGCTATTCCTAGAGATTTCACTCCAGGCAAATCAGTAACAGATGAGATTTTCCCTCTGCGACAAGCGATGACAAAACTGGAATATGGACATCAGTTGCACCATATTTTCATCGACTTTAACGCCGCCTATAGCCGGGGTAAAACTGTACATGGCCATGAGAGAATTCGGTATCCCGACGAAATTGATAAGACTGACTAGGCTGACCCTGACCAATGTGCGAGGTCAGATAAAAACAGCGGGATTACTCTCAAGACCATTCGATATCAATAACGGTCTACAACAAGGGGATGCCCTATCATGCGTCCTCTTTAACCTGGCCCTTGAGAAAGTGATCCGTGATAACGAGGTAAATGCAAGAGGTACGATCCTCTTTAAGTCCACCAAACTTCTGTCCTATGCTGACGATATCGACATCATGGGAAGAACCACCCGAGACGTACAAACTGCCTTCATTCAGGTCCAGCAGGCGGCAATTGGCGCGAGATCTTGGGCTGGACATCAATGAAGGCAAGACAAAATCTATTATGGCAACGTCAGCACCTAAAACCAATCAACCAACAACATCAAACCGCACTGGTCAAACGGGAAGAATAAAGATAGGAGACTACAACTTTGAGAGCGTTGATAATTTCTCCCATCTAGGGTCGACAATCACAACCGATAACAGCTACGATGATGAAATCCGCGCACGGTTGTTAGCTGCTATCCCACCCGAAAGGTGCAATATCTTTGGTAGAAAAAGCAGACGAGGCAGACCTTGCCTGAAATGGAACTATGTCGTAGGTCAGGACGCAGGCAGCTTTTAGAGATATGGCATTGGTGCACCTCGGCGCAAAACTAGGATGTCTGGAGTTTCTTACTAAGGCAGGCGTAGAGCGGATACCGGTTGTCGCGTCGTTGTATCTTGCTGAGGGAATGCCAAAAGTGTAGTATCCACCAGCTGTTGGTCTGGTTGATTTAATGTCGCTCAGCTATCCGGATACTAACGGACCAGTTGAAGCGATCAAAGCAAACAGTTTCTCTCGTCTAAGATTGTATTTGCTACTTCCCCAACAAATGTGCTGAGCGTTCGTGTTACTACCTATTAAGAGTTCTTAAGGTCGCCTGATTCTGCATACGCTATCAAATCCGGCGTCCCGGCGGAGGACATCAAGAATCATAGGGTAAGTAAGCGAAAGCAACTACGACGTTTCTTTTCTTGCCATTAACCTGATATTCTAAGTTAACTCTAGCTATGTCTAGGGAAGTGAATTATCTCAGCATTGTTGCTTCTAAAAATAGACAGTATGATAAATATCGGAAACATCAACATCGCATATACTTCAGCCTGAAAAACCGTTACATATTGTTCCAAAGTTTTTATTCGATAAGTAGACTTCGGCTCCAGAATCCTGCTCTGTTTTGAGCCATCGGCGTAGTAGACTTCCGTATATCCGAGCATCACTCTACGTTTCAGGGTAATATCATATCTTTTACCAAACGGATGCATGGGGACTCGAGAATTGGAAGGCATTGAAGAAAATGAATTCAGTTATGACAGTAATTCCTCCAATGCTCTGTGCCCCCACGTCCAGTGTTTCCCCATAGATCATCTTATTCTATGAGCTGTTTTCATTGCAGTACTATGTACTCTATTCAGGGGTTGCATCTTAATCCACCACCCTAATAATGTATAAACGTGTCGACTGTGGGAGCTCGTCTCAACTCTACATGTTTGTTCCTATGAAGCTTTTTATTTAGAGTAACTCCCAGATAATTCACTTTTTTGTAGAGTTGAAGAATTGTACCCCCCCCCCGCCCCCCCCCCCCTTCCATCTCTGGCCCAGCTTTATCTTTTTTGTAAATAATACCATTGGGGTTTTATTTGGGTTAATCGAAAGTCCATCGTCAAATTGAATTCTAGGCATTGGTGGTCCAACTGTGGGACTTTTTTTAACACCCCCCATCTGTAATTTACTCTAACCCCTTTGAGGTATAGATTTTTAAATCAATTCTCTTCTTATCGCTCTGATGAAAGCTTAAAGTCATGAGACTAGCTAAAGTACAATAGTCAAATAGCTTCTCTCTGTGGGATTGCATTTGATACTGCCCCAACAAATATATTGACCTTTCGCATCGCAAACTATTAAGAGTTCAAGACCACTTGATGCATACGCTACCGGATCCCTTATTTCTTGCGTCGGTGGAGGATACAAAGAATTATAGGGTAAATAAGCAGAGGCAACTATGATGTTTTTTCTCTTGCCATTAATCTGGTATTGTACGATGACGGTAACTATATAGGTCTTGGGAACAGAACTGTCTCAGCATGGTTGCCTCAAACCGTCTTGACATCATCACAAGCTTTCGTTTCTATCGCTCTTTCACCGGGAAAGATTCTAGCCCCCTTTATTGATCCAATGCTACTGATTCTATTAAATCGGACCCCTGGCTCTTGCACTAGAAAAGTGTAGGTGCAGTCCTGCAGCTCACTGCCAGCAGATAGGAGGAGGGTTTGGAATACTGCTGGATAATTTGACCAATCTTTATGTTTCTCGACATGAATTTAGTTTAATATGTAATGGAAAACAGAAGCGCATACCACGGTCGGTGTGTAACCCGGTTTCCTTCACATTATACCGCCAAAGACTCGATCCCCTCCTGTTTTATTTCGCTGAGAATAGCCGCAATTGGAGGTGCAGCAGTTCCCATGTCCTCATCCATGGAAGGTCTCATCTCATCGCACAGAGTATTCGACTGTTTTCCACTTAACACCTTCACTGGTTTGCGGCTTGCATAGATGCGATCACACGAATTGGCACCAATCCAGTTCCTTTCACGTCTCTGGGCTCCCTTTCTTCCGCTTATCCCGTAAATGGTATGGGAGAAGTTATTATCAGGTAGGATTCACTCTGAATAGGGATGCATATGGCTATGACCTTATTTCTATTTTTTTCTCACAAAATAGCCATCATTTAATGAACTCGAGGAAGGTCCTACCACACGGTTTTTCATCATTGGCTTGATTTGCCAGACGAAAATCAACGGCCCATGTTGAGGTGGGATTGTCGCCTAGGGAATGGCTTTGCAGCCAGTAACAGTGATCCGCACACGGTTGTTGTCAGCCAACAGAGCCTATTTCAGCTTACAAAGACTGTTCCGCTCGAAACGTCTCACCATTGGGTCAAAGCTCTTACTGTTCAAGACTATGATCTTGCCAGTCCTCATGTATTCCTCGGAAACTTGGGTTCTTAGCAAGAAAAATTGCGAACTCTTGGCCGCGTTCGAAAGAAGAATCCTCCGAAGAATTTTTGGCTACCTACATGAGGATGGACGATTCCGTAGCCTACACAATGACGAAATCTATGAGCGATACTATGACCGTCCGGTTGTGGATAAAATCCGGCTCAATAGGTTAAGGTGGGCGGGTCAGTTAATCCGTATGGATGAGGATGATCCGACCCGGAAAGTCTATAAGGGCAATATCTATGCTAGAAAAAGAAGACGAGGCAGACCCTGCCTAAAATGGAGCGATGGCGTAGGTCGGGACGCCAGACAGCTTTTAGGGATATCGAATTGGTGGACCTCGGCGCAAAACCGGGATGTCTGGAGTTCCTTATTAAGGCAGGCCTAGACCGGATACCAGTTGTTGCGCCGTTGATGATGATGAACAGTGATATGATGTCGATGTCTTATGAGAATATAGTCGATTTGCGTTTTACTGTTCTCAATATACAATGTGGGAAAGTGAACCATTCACTTATAAGTACGAGTTCATAAGTGTTCTTAAAATTAACTATAATCTGGCCACCATCTTTGCGTGCTCCAAACCCTTCCCCCATGGCACCTGTTGGTGTTTGCCTTTTCACCCATGCCTTCAAGGTCACCCGCAAAGATAATATAGCCTTCAGCAGGCACGTTGCAGATCTTTGTGTCTAGAAGTTACCAGAAGGTATCTTTTTCGGCATTGACCTGTCAGGTATGCGGTAAAGAGGTCTTCCCGTGTCAACTGAGATGAACGACCTAGCATTTCTCCGAGGCTTCGAGGGAGGTCAGGTGGGATCTACATCGCATAGTGGAGTAACCCTAACTATATTTTATTTATCTCTTTGCCTGATCTCAGCACTTTATTTTTGTTTTACTGAGGATAGTGCAAGTCCTTTGCCTTAAACCCTCCTCCTTTATCTGAGCTTGGGATCTACATAATATCTAAATAACCTGGCGGAGTTTAGAACTTTATTGCCTCGACTGAGGAATCTAAAATTTAGAGTCTATAATATTGAAACACTTAAATTCGTTTCCGGAATATGTTTGACAAAAACGCAAAATAAATAAATTCAGTTACGTTCCTTTCACAAATCAACGTATGCGTATTTGTTAGCCTGTTAAAAAGCGCGAGATAGAATTGCTTTTCATGAAAACGAATTAATTTGTTTGTTGTAATCATAATTAATGAATGAATGAAATGGGAAATATGTTTAGGTGGAGACATTTGGCTTCCAAAATCAGTTTCAAAAGTTTCATTACATTAGACAGGGGAGTACTGCTGAACTCGACATGCTTATTGCTGATTAGGAATTGGTTTTAGTAAATTGTTCCAGTTTTCTCTTATTAGTTCCTGTATACATAAATGTCTATATATATAATAGTACGTACCTACTCAATGTTCATGAGAAATTAGAATGCGGATACGCCTATGGAGTGATGTAATAAGTCGTTTATTAGCTGGGGGTTGTGTTACAACACCAAATCAGTTACATAATTTCATTTGACAAAGTTAAGCTCAAACACACAAATTCATTATCGATTGGCATAATAACTCAATCTGATCAAATTCCCCCAATAGGAGGCATAGTTTATTTTCCTCATTAATTATTTAATAACATTTCAAACGAGTGAGGTTATTGGGTATAAAGGACAAATCAAGAATTCCTGCTTGTGACAGGCAGGCGGGTACATAAATCAAATTGAGTAGAGCAGCATGAATCGGCAGTAACGGCCGTATGTAAAGTTTACATGATTATAAGTAATCCAATTCGGCTTGATAAGCTTAAACCCAATCAGTAATTAGTACATCGCTTCAAGGACTCGGGGTCCGGATTGAGAGTTGTCTTATCACTGTCCTTGAAGCCCAGATCTATGCGGACATGTAATCTCACAAAATCTAAGCAAATACTGAATCAATGAAGTGTGACATTAGTCCCTTCATAGTCATTGAAGGTTTATCCAGCAGCTTAATTAATGGAGAATTCATTTTGAATAGTGAATTTACAAAAAGTATCTGATACTCTTGGGGAAATGGTGGTATCTACTTAATGTCCTGTTCACAATTTAATATTGTGTTGGAATCCTTTCTTAAGGACAAACTTGGAAGTGATCCTATTTTAGGCCAGATAATATTTGGACTTTAACCAAGAAAAACTTAGAGGCTGGTGGGAGTAAATTACTATTTAATTTCTAGCTTTGATATCTGCAGGTAATTCACGAAGAGTCGGGAAGCTTGACACTTCAGGTATGAAAGGTTCTGTTGATTTTTTATGTAAGAATATTTAGGTACACGCTGGTTCCATTTAAATATAGCTCGTAATGCATATACATTAAATATACCCGTCATTATTATTATTATTATTCTGTTAAGGGGAAGTCGCACCGCATCCTGTACTATTGTGCCCCTTCTACTGGCTATAGCGTAGCTATTAACCATAGTATCCCAAGCAATCCTATAACTGTTAGGAATTTTAGTATATTCCCTACTTCAAAATCTTTCAACTTTGCATCTGGTATTAAATGTTCTCTCAAGCCCCTCTACAAACCCCAGGATTGGAGGCGTCACCACATTCATACCCCTTTAGTAAATTTGTAGAAAGCATGCTTTCCAACTGAGTAGAAAGCTTGCATTTAGTGCCTACGGCGAACCTAGCAAACTCTCAACTTGGAAGAAACTGGAAATCCGATTACGGCCGGCCTGTCCGCGGTACTGCAGCGCAAATCTACCTGCAAATGGAAGAGGAAGGCTCGGCAGAAGGGAACTTCGGCCACTAAGGAGGCTCATTCCTGTCTGTCAGAACCTTTTCCACCACTCTTACCAGGAGGAGTAGAACAAAGGAAAGTTGGTGACGCAGACGCTACTGGGTTAACGTCGGCATATGGAAATGGATCCAAGTGGCCCGCATACCGTGAATCTGAAAAGGCCCAACGCCGGTGGCATAAGAGGGCACTACGAAGGAAGATGAAATACCTTAGTAATACGGGCATGGGGGTGGCTGTACTACTCGGTAATGTCCGGACGCAAGGAAGGGGAATCTTCGGCGAAAGGTGGGGATAAACTGGTAACCTTTTCGAGGTCCTCACTGGACGCACCAGACTCTTCTGTTAGCGGTAATGCGCGCAAAAAGCGTAAGAGCAACACATCTGCCACCTAATCAGGGATTAGGACCAGTGTGCCAGGGGGTGATCAAATCTCAGCGAGAGAGATCTCAATTAAGTTGGACCCTCTCATAGGAATACGGACCCGAAGGCAGGAGGAAAGAGGACGTACTTGCAAGCAGCAGCCTCAGTTCTGATCGCTGCCGTGGGAGTTTCCTCCAAGGATGGCAAAACGTCAGAAGGGCAGTTTACCCATCCTTCGTGTGGAAAAAAATGCTGGAGTCTGGAACGAAGCGACGATTTAACAATCAAGGTTTTCGCGATGGGCTCCTACATTTGGAGTGCACAGATGAGGCTGTGGCTTCAGCATGTAATCCCGGCTTTGAGTTCTGGCGGTCCAAGTTCAATATTGTGAACACTGAGCTGCGCAGGACAGAACATGTCGGATGTTGGTGACTGGGCCCTCGAACGAAGGCAGAGGATAGCATCCACATGCTGGGTGAACAGAACTCGGGCATGGACTTTGGACACTGCATGACCCTCTAGTGTCCAAAGTCCATGCCCCAGGAAGGACAAATCTACAAACGTAGAGGGTTTTACCTTGGTATCTGAACTGGACCAAAAGAGTCTTAACGTGCGCAGGGGAAGTAGATAGATTGAAATTCAATCATGTTAGGAAACTGTAAAGCATAATCTTTATTTTGGGAGCGAAGAACAATGATGGCTTTCGACTAATACACTATAAAGCAAATTGCAGCATCTTCGGTGCGCTCTTCCACTATGGAGCTGCGCGCGGAGGATAGAACCCCCGGGGGTTCGCACTGGTGAATATAGTGAATATATATATCCTCGTGGGTCGAGTCTTTGGCGGTTATGATGTGACGGAAACCCCCGCTTCTAACTGTTTCCTATTACACATTAAACTAAGTTTATGTTGAAAAACATAAGGATTGGTCAAATTAACCAGCATAATGCCAAAGCCTCTTCCTATCTATTGACAGCGGTGCTGACAAGGCTGCAAGATTGCCCCTACATTTTTCTGGTGGAAGAGCCATGTGTTTGATTTAGTAGAATCTGAGGTATTGCACCAATGAGGTGGGCTACGATGTTCTGCGATGAAAGATCCATTAGGGTGAGAGCTTCTGTCTTGATATCAAGATGGTTAGAGGCAACCATGCTGAGAGAGTTCTGTTCCCAGGACTTGGTTACGGTCATCGTACAATATCAGATTAATGGCGAGAGAAAAAACATCATAGTTGCCTTCGCTTATTTACCCTATGATTTTTTGTATTCTCCACCGACGCAAGAGTTTAGGAATCTGGTGGTGTATGCAGAATCAAGTGGTCTTGAACTCTTAATGGGTTGCGCTGCGAACGGTCAACATATTAATTGGGGCAGTAGCAAATGCAGTCCAAGAGGAGAGAAGCCATTTGATTTCATCACTTCAGCTGGTCTCATGACTGCAAACGTAGGGTGCGCTGCTATGTTAATGGGACCGACAAGAAGTGAAGTAATTGGCCTAACAATCTGTACCGTCGCCGTAGCCTAGAATTCAAATGACTTTTGTGGGCGAACAGTCTGCAATACAATGACGGAATCCTAGGAGAACGAATTAGGCAAATTTCAATGAACTTCTTGGCAACAAAGTACAGCTCCCTAGGCGACTAAGAACTTCTTTGCTGGAAGATGAATTGGAAACTCTAAACTGCACACTTTTAGAGTGCTAGAAAATAGGCTTGTCCTATTTCCAGAGGCCAAAGCGGAAAAACGTTTTCCTAGTGCAAAAACTCAGGAAATCAAGCAGGCGACCTCTGAAGCGTGCTTGCAAAAGCAATAAGAATGAAGACTAGTTAAACTTCTGGAACCCACAGCGTGAATATCAGAAGCTTATTAGTTTTTCGAAACGAGACTCCTTTAGAGCGTACTGTGAGGAATTGGAAGGTGAAACAGAGACTTCAAGTCTGGGCGGAGTCCTTAAAAGGGATGAGTCGGGCAATATGGACTCTTTTAGAAAATCCGATGGTACTTTCACGAGGTCCAGACTGGAATCAGCACTAACCCTCCAGGAAGTGCACCAACCGGGAGAACGGGTGGGAGAAGTGGTAGGGGGATAGTTAACGGTTCATGCAACCCCTCCAACACGCAATTGCTGCAAGGGGAACTGCATCACTGGAAACGCGGTTGTTACCTATGAAAAGATGAGAGCTGCCATACTGTCCTTCGAACATTTCAAAGCACTTGGTATGGATGGCATCTAAACAGCAATGCTAAAAGAGGGTATGGAGCGCTTAGAGCCAATGCTAAGAAATATTTTTCTAGCAAGTCTTGTTTTGGGCTATGTGTCTACCTCTTGACAGAAGGTTAAGGTAGTCTTCATACCTGCCAAGCCTGGGAAAGGTGACTATTCTAATCCAAGGAACTTCAGACTGATCAGCTTGACTTCATTCATTCATTCATTTCTGAAAGGTTTGGAGAGACTGGTGGAACGTCACATCCGTGGGAACATATTTGGGTTGCATCCTCTTAATGAAAACCGACAAACTTGTTAGCGTGGAAAGTTCTGTAAATCTGCTCTTCATTCTTTGGTTACAAAGATAGAGGGTGTAACGCGATGGGGGTCTTCGTGGATATTTTAGGAGCTTTTGATTTTGCGCCGTTCCAAAGGCTCTGTGATGCCGCCAGAGCCCATGGTGTTGACGAAACCCTAATAAAGTGGGTCTACGCTATGCTAACGTAGAGATTGCTGTGTACTGAAGTGGGTGTTGATCGCTACCCAACAACGCAAGCGACAAAAACCTGCCCTCAAGGAGGTGTGCTATCGCCACTTCTATGGAGTATGCTGATCAACTCACTACTATGTGAACTGCAAAATCTGTCAATACACGCTCAAGTTGATGCGAATGACGTGGCTGTGCTGGCTATTAGTCAAGATCTCAGAATGGTGTGTGGAAATACACAGCGCGCCGTTGATTTGATTGATAGTTAGTGCCTCAGGCATGGAGTTTCAGTAAATCTAAATAAAACCAGAATGGTATTATTTACAAAAAAGGAGAAAACTGAATAGTCTTTGCCCTCCAGTGATGAGGGGTACAACCCTTCAACTCTCGGAAGAAGTGAAATATCTGCGAGTTATTCTAGACAAGAACCTCGCTTGAAACAAGCATGTAGAGACAAAAAGATGAAATGAGCTCTCACAGCTTATGGGCTGTGTAGGCGGACATTTGCCTAGAAATAACCGTGAATCAAGCCGGATTTGTCAAGAACTGCGGAACTACTGACGCAATACACGCTGCGCGGTTACTCATGGAGAAACACCGTGAGAAGCATCCCCCTCTTTACATTGCCTTTCTGGATCTAGAGAAAGCGTTTGACCGTGTACCACACGAACTCATCTGGTATGCTTTACGACAACACTTCGTGCCAGAAGAACTCGTGCGCTGGGTTCAATTACTCTACCACGATCCGAAAAGTAAAGTTCGAAGTATGGCGGGTGTATCAAAACCGCTTCGTGTCTCTGTTGGAGTTCATCAAGGAAGTGCTCTCTCACCACTCCTCTTTGTCCTTGTTATGGACACCGTCACACGGGATATCCAATGTCCAGCGCCCTACACACTGCTTTATGCAGATGATGTTTTCCTAGCATCTGATAGCAAAAATGATCTCGAGCAACTTGTTCAAAAATGGAATGATCGCCTCATGCAACACGGTCTCAGATTGAATTTAAACATTTGAATACCGATCCCCATGAAACAGGCACAATCACTGTCAGCGGCAGTGATCTGCCCAGAACTGAGCGATTTAAATACCTCGGGTCAACGCTATCAGCCAATGGAGAGCTGCGTTATGAAATTGCTTCACGCATTAACGCAACCTGGATGAAGTGGCGTTCCACAACTGGTGTCCTTTGTGATCGACGTATCAACGAACGTCTCAAATCTAAAATTTACCGCAATGTCGTCCGTCCAGTCGCTCTCTATGGTTCTGAGTGTTGGCCGACCATAAAAGACAATGAACGGCGTCTTGCGGTAATGGAGACGAAGATGCTACGTTGGACTAGTGGCGTCACACGTTTAGATCACATCCGCAATGAGGATATCCGCGATCGCTATGGGGTTGCACCGATCGTGGAAAAGTTGCGAGAGAGGCGTCTTCGATGGTATGGTTAAGCAATTCGTGCAAACGAGAATTCACTTGCCGAGATTGGTCTGAACATCGAAGTCGATGGTAAACGACCAAAAGGCAGACCTAAGCAACAGTGGCTTGATACGCTGGATGAGGATTTGAAAGCCTCGAGATTGCGCCCAGATCAGGCATTCGATAGAGCCAAATGGCGAAGCCGATCACGACGAGCCGACCCCGCTTGTGAACGGGACAAAGGCTGAAGAAAAAGAAGAAGAAGATGTTGCTATCATTAGGCTGATGTTCGCTCATGCATCCGTAGTGTGGGTGGGTTAAGGTGAACTAGCCACACTGCAAAGAACTGTGTGTCTGGATATCACCGATGTCATGAGCCAGCATCCGGCGCAGCTTTGAATGCATTACTCAATTACTCAATTTTCATTCCTTGGATTAGTTCATTTAGAGCACTACAATGAGAGGAGATCCAAGACTAACGGGATTAAATCTATGGGAAACCAATGGAGCTGGGGGGGGGGGGCTGGGTTCACAAAGCATTGGGAGAAGTAAACCTAGTTTTCGCAATGCCTTCCGAATCTCGGATCCCTTTACATCTGTTTGGTAGAATATACGATGTTATCTTGAAATGAAGAGAAAACTAGACTAAACCAGAAGAATGTGTTTCAGGATATACTCACTGATGGCTCAAAATCAGAAAATGGATCTGTAGCAGGAGGTTTACCTCTCGAATGAAAACGAGAAGTGGGCTTTTCCTTTGGGATAATACATAACCATCTTTCAGGCTGAAGTGTGTGCAATCCTATGGGCGGTAACCTGGATGAGTGGCGAGCGGTTGAAGGGCAGGCGCATCGTAATTTGTAGCGATAGTCAAGCTGCATTGAGGGCATTGAGTAGTACTTTGATCACTTCAAAAATCGTTCAGGAATGTAGAAACTGATTGAACTGTATTTTTAGATTCAATATGGTGGATTTACTCTGGGTACTTGATCTTGTGGTGTAGAGGGAAATTAAATCCCGGATGCCTTAGCAAAAGAGGCTTCAACTTGCCCACAAACAATTGGGGTGTCAGTAGCATTGGCTGATTTTGACATCAAAAACTAGGAACAAGCTTCCCATAATTACGGGTTTCGAAACGTTAATGCTGTTAGACAGACCAAACTTTTCCTGTTAGAACCATACTGCAAGGTTTATCCTGTCGAAAAGGGGGATATTCCGTTATACGGGGGAATCTCGGACAATGGATCACTAAGGTCCGACTGCTCAGAAGCTTTGCCCCTCTCCTACCTCAAATATACGCGCCCATCTTTCCAAATTCATAGCTATTTGGACAAGGTTCATGACCCGGTGAGAGAGCAAGCAGATGTCAGCGTGATCGAGGAATGTCATTGTGCATTGAACTCCTCCACGTGCTCCGGATAAATATTGGTGACAAAATGCGACACTGACCGACTCGACGGTTTCGATTTTGAATTCCTCTGAGATTTTACTTCGGTGGAGCAGGTGACATTTTGCGCCATCATATGTTGCTCTAATAACAGCTGTTAATTTTTCCGAAACGCACAGTTGCGTAGAACAAGTCAGAGATTGTCTTTTTCGCTGTCGCAAGTTTCCTCAAAGTCAATGAGGAGCAGGTGAAGAGAATATTTAAACTCCTGTCACTGTTCCAAAATGATGCGTGGAGAATTGATTTGGTCAATGTAAGAGGATCTCTAGCGAAAACCAGGATACTCTGCATCGATTAAGCTTTTGAAATGCTCTTTGATGCGTTACAGGATTATTTTAGCTGTTATCTTGGCAACGGTAGGGAGCAAGTGGATACCTTTTCCATTGGCACACTCAAAATAGGTGCCCTTCTTTGGAAAAGAAGAAAGAGGATATGATTTCTCTACGGTTTGGTGGAACCGTCCGTATCTCCATGATACGGCTCCTAGCACTCGAGAGGAGGGTTATTTAATTTGTCTGCCGTCTGATCAGCTACCCCACTGTCAAGCGATAGGTAGATCATACAAGCGGTTAGTGTTGAACTCGGGTAGTCACAGCTCTCCAGCACTGCGAGAAATGGCGGATGCAACACACAAGCGCCTTGCCCGACACTAGACTCACAGCAGTTACTCTTGCAAAAGCACATTGCTGCTCGAGCTGGAGGAAGCGATTATACTGAGAATCCGGACTGCCGTTGTCGAGGAGTGTGCCCACATTAAAGAAACCAATCATAATCCGTTTGCGGTAGCCAAAGGTCTATGGCGTAAGGTGGGTTCCTATCCCAGGCATTGTTGGCGTGTCCGTAGCAGTGCAGTTTCAAAATTTGTACCTTGCCAGCACTCAAATTTCTATCCCTTTAATTGAGCTCTTACGTCAATCAGGGAAGACTTTTAGTTTATTATTAAGCCTGAACTTACAGAGCCATGGAAGTAGATTTTAAATTTCTAGTTTGCATAGTTGTTCTTAAATGTTTATAGGTAATAAGCACTTGTGGGAATTTATTCTTGTGGAAGAAATTTTTAGCGTCGATCCGAGCCTGCAGTCATTCAGAAACGAAATGGTTGGGTTGCAACTGTTACCTTTTTTTTTAAATTTTACCGCGTATCTGGTCATCAGAGCATCGATACGTGGCTTTTGGGAAGTGTCTTAAAAGATATGGTTGGATGTATTCTTCGTGCAATCGGCATTTGTAAGGTTTTGTGTGGAATACAACATTATCGAAATCGATTTACTATCTGTCTATTTGTATGTCTCTCTGTCATATCCATTTTCTCAGAAACGATTGATACGAAACTTGGTGGAAAGGTGTGAACTGCGAATCCCCTTGCAAGTGTTGAGTAACATTGTTTTACGTTGAATTTAAGGACGGAGTTCCAAACATTCAAATGAATGGTTATAATTTTTTTACATCGAACCATATCAAATGAGCGATTTCGATTATTATTTTTCTCATCTTTTGCATTCACCACAAAAGGGGGAAAGGTGGAGACTGAAGAGTGATAACTTCTTTCAAGGAATTATCTTCAGAAACTAACTAAGCGAAAAACCAGAGAAGCCACGTGGTAAACTGACGTCAAATCTGAGAGGAATTCTCTTTCCAAAGTGGAGCTCACCAGGCCTGGCACTTGTCATCTATATTAATACTTCTTGTTGTCGATGACGTTCTTTACGCTGCCTTGAGTGGAGGACGTGGAGGGTTTCGATAGATCATAACATATTTCCCCAAATACCCAAATACCTAGATTGGCTGATGGACTCAGGTTTTGGTACTAATACCTGAGTCCCAGGGCGTTTTGATAAAGTTTAATTACTAAAAATAAGAATCCAAAACCGTTTCTTTGTTTACTAAATATTTTTATTGTCTACAAATATGTGTATTTCTGCGACTACTTGTCCCCCTCATCAGCGCTGAGTTTAAATGAAGGCGACAAGTATTTGACCAAATATGTATATCTGCAAACAATAAAAATATTTAAAAACGGAAGAAACGGTTCCGGATTTTTACTTTAGTTACCAAGGAATCCCAGAAGAATGAATTCGAATTCCTATGCAGCGCACCTGAGTAACAACATGGTTGCGACATCAGGAGCAAACTGAAACTAGAAACAGTGACGGAAAACATTCACAAAGTCGTCATTGATGCATATGACATTAGCTGCCCCGTTAAGACAGTTAAGCCATCAGGAGATGTACCCCGACGGAATAGGAAATTACTTACAATGAGAACAGAGGTAACAAAACTCTTCAGCCCGGCAAAACAAAACGGGGACATACCGAGGTATAAAAATGCACTTACTGTGTAAAGCAACCAGATCAGAGAAGCAAAACAGAACAGTTCCAGGGGATTCTGTGAAGGGTTCGAACAAACCACAGAGGCAACCAGGCTTTACAAAGCTATAGCCAAAAATGGGGCAAAATCTTTTGTCTGTTTGAAGAAAGAGGATGGAAGCTTTACCGACAATCAGGGAGACAGAGCATACCTGCTTCTCAGAACTGATTTCCGGGGTCCTGTCCCAGGGCGGCATGCATCAACATTCTGCCTGGCACCCTAGAAACGAATAAAAGGGGAAGAAAGGAGAAGTGGAAACTAGCAAAAGAGGTATGCTCGGAAGCTAGGGTAAGATGGACAGCGGGCACTTTGAAACCACTGATATCAGCCGGAGTAGATGGCATCTTTCCAGCAACAATGCAGAGAGCGTGGTAAGGGGCAGCATAACCCGGGGATAAATACCAAGGGCAGGGTGTCGAGTGGTCTAACGTTCACGCCCCTACAGAGTCGGAGAAGGATACCTTCTACGAGGCAGTTGAGCGGACCCTCGAAGCCTGTCCCAAGTATGATATCAAAATCATACTTGGAGATTTCAACAATCAAGTAGGGACGGAGCCCGTATTCAGGCGGTACCTCGGCTCCCATAGCTTACTTAGGAATACCAATGATAATGGCTTGCAGACTATTCTCCAGCAAAACCATTTTTAATCAAATTAACATCGTGCTGATCGAACGCCGCCATCTCACAACAGCGATGGATGTAAGAACAAGGGGGGCCAACATAGACGCGGACCACTATCTCGTTGGTATAGCGCTCCTAGCTCGAATTACGACACCACCTACAATCCCCTCTGACAATCAGATGAGAATGAATACTGAAGCCATTCACAGCTCCCCAACACCTAAAAGAGGGAAATGGATGCCGCAATAACCGCAGGCAACAGAGACCCTGGAGATAAAGCATCAACAAATGATCTTCACAACCACCTGAATAACGTTATCATTGATACGGCCACAAAGATACTTGGCCCAGCCGCAAAAAAAAGTCGGAACGCCTGGTTTGACGATGAATGTAAGCTAGTAACGGAACGGACGAATGCCGCATACCGAGTAATGTTGCATTCTCAAAGAATGCAGGCACGCACAGATATTTATCACGAACTCCGCGGAGAAGCGAGAAGCGGGAAAAGGAAACCTGGGAAAACCGACAAGTCTGTGAACCCAAAAAGTACAGGGAGCAACCGCACGAGGCCCGGAAGTTTTACTAACAAGTTAGAAGGATGAAGACTCATACACCTCGATGTTCCTCTTGCCGAGACAAAGAGGGAAATCTGCATTCCGACAGAATGGGCATATTGGAGCGATGGGAGTACTTTGATGAACTACTGAACAACCAAAACATCGGCGAGTTGGAGGTCCCGCCAACTGAAGACGGCGGACAAATACTGCCACCACCAAGTTTAGAAGAGACAGTCCGTGCAATTCATTGGCTAAAAAATCATAAATCGCAGGAACGAATTACAGCCGAATTTGTTAAATATGGAGGCGACTAGTTACACCAAGTGGTTTATCAACTTGTGCTCTAGGTATGGGAGAGCGAATCAACGCCTGACAATTGGCAACGAGGCATTATTTGTCTCATACATAAAAAAGGAGATATCACACAGTTCAGCAATTATAGAGATATCACGTTGCTGAGCACCATCTATAAGATATTCTCCTCTATTTTGCTAGGCCGGGTAGACCCATACGCCCAGAACATCATTGGCCCATACTAAAGAGGCTTCACTCCAGGCAAATCCGGAACAGATCAGATTTCTCTGATCTCTGCGGCAAGCGATGGAAAAACTGTTGGAATATGGACATCAGTTGCACCATCTTTTCATCGATTTTAAAGCCGCCTATGATAGCATAGCTGTACGCTATGCACGGCCATGAGAGAATTCAGTACGACATTGATAAGCCTGACTAGGCTAACCCTGACCAATATGCGAGGCCAGATAAAAGCAGCAGGATCACTCTCGAGACCATCCAACATCAACAACGGTCTAAGACAAGGGGATGCCCTATCATGTGTCGTTTTCAACCTGGTCTTGGAGAAAGTGATTCGCAATGCCGATGTAAATGCGAGAGGCACCATCCTCTTCAAGTCCACCCAACTACTGGCCTACGCTGACGATATCGACATCATGAGAAGAACAAACCGAGATGTATAGTCCACCTTGATCCAAATAGAGCAGGCGGCGGGAGATCTTGGGCTGCACATTAATGAAGGCAAGACGAAGTTTATGGTGGCAACGCCAGCGCCAAAACTAAAAGAACGAGCAACATCGAATCGGACTGGTCAAACGATGGTCAATGAAGATAGGAGACTACAACTACTACCGTTGAAAATTTCTCCTATGTAGAAACGTCACACCATAGGGTGAAAGCTCTTACTGTACAAGATAATGATCTTGCCGGTCGTTATGTAGCCCTCGGAGACTTGGGTTCTTAGTAAAAAAAAACTGCGAACTCTTGGCCGCGTTCGAGAGAAGAATCCTCCGAAGAATCTTTGGCCCCCTGCATGAGGATGGACGATTCCATACCCTACATAACGACGAAATCTATGGGCGATACCACGACCGTCTGGTTGTGGATGAAATGCGGCTCAACCGGTTACGGTAGGCGGGTCATTTAAACCGTATGGATGAGAATGATCCCACCCGGAAAGTCTATAAAGGCAATAACTATGGTAGAAAGAGAAGACGAGGGAGACCTTCCATAAGATGGAGTCATGGCGTACGTCAGGAGGTCAGGCAGCTTTTAGGGATATCGAATTGGTGGACCACGGTGCAAAACTGGGATGTCCTTATTAAAACAGGCCTAAACCGGTGACCGGTTGTTGCGCCGTTGATGATGATGATGGTCAACCAAAACTGTTCTATATCACCTGAGGGATGTATTACGGGATGCCATAGAAACAAAAGAAATAGCACTGTGTGCGTTATTGGATATCGAATGAGCATTCGATAAAACATCCCACACAGAGGTACAAGGTGCACTAATCCACAACGGAGTGGTAAACACCCTGCCTTTCTGGATGGGCAAGATGTTTGTGAGAACATGCCCAACGGCATCCCTGGAGTTCCTTCTGGGTGTGATCGCTCTCTATCTGCACATGCAGATGCAGGCAAGGAGGGCAATCTTTATGCTGGCCGGGAGTATCAGTGAGGCGGGGAGCTGTCTCAATCGAAGGACGATTGATATTCTTTTTAGGCGGAAGTATTAATATCAAGGAATAGCCTAGCAAGGCGGTTTCACTTCGGTAAGAAGTTTGAAACACGTTGGATTAACAAGGCAAACTAGGTAATGAGAAAGAATACGTTCATTTGAATGTACATATGGACATATTGCTTCCGACCCAATTTTATCATGTCGGTAAATCCGGGAAGGAAATTACGTAAAATTGAAACCATGTATGCATGGACATCGCGCTAAAAATTGTATTGAAGGCAGCAACAACGTCTGAACTTGAGGCAGTTCTAAGTGTGGTGAATTTGATTACCATCTGCTACTTATATGTACATAATTCACTATGAGTTACGTTAGTTACAGAAGGTTTTTGCATCCCTCTGGATTAGTTAAGTATTACTTTCTAAATCATGTCCATGTGTCCTCTGTCACTGAGAAGGAACCCTAAATATGACACAGATAGATATAAGATATAGTATCGTTAGCAGGTTAAAGTAAGATGTAGTATCATTAGCATTCTCTTGGAATACTACAATTGTGCTGCCATTATATACTCAACATTTTTTCGGGGAATTAATACTAAATGTGTGTTTAGAAGGTTACTCCCTCTTACAAAACAGGGATGGGGCAGAATATGATACAATGACAACATGGAAAATACTATTTCACGCATAACTGGCTCCTTTTTCACAATGAACCACACACGACTCCTTATAGCACAAAATATAATAAAATCAGTTGAATATGTCTCCCTTTGTGTGAATCACAATAACACTTGAGTGAAGCCGCTTGTCTTCATTCCTCACTGTGCCGGTATAATCTGAAGCGGAAGAATCAATTTCAAAGCTTTTCAAATAGAAATATTTTGTACTTTTTTATTTACCAACGAGACTTTGAGCTACTCAGGGAGGAAATAATACCTTCCCAAATCTGACTCGAATACAAAAGTCAATAAGAAAAAGAAAAGGAACAGCTCCGATAGCTTTGACATTACCAGCTACTCCGGTTGCCTTGTTTATGACTACCTGGGGTTGAAGTTCAGTTGCCTTATCATAAATTTGTATGGCTTTAATGCTAAAGGAGAAAGGAGTGCGCTCCCCGGTTTGGATCACCCTCCAAAAAGAGGAACTTTATTCCGTCGTAATGTATTCACTGTGTATATGAGACAACTGCCAATTTAGTGCTACGCGACATTCCGTAGTATGTTAAAAAAAATTCTCCATTTGTATCTGGTATCGATCGGCGCTAACGTCCCCGACATGAAGTCAGTCGAGTGAAATCTCCTGTGGTAATCGTTTACTGACTCAATCAATTGGAATCATGTCAGATAACATGAGTTCTAACCTTATCAACAAGTTGTTACGCAATTTTCCCAGGTGATTTTTTCTTTTATGTGATGATTTTATCGGTGATAAACAGAATAAGTGGAGAGTGTAATGAAATTTCGACTGAAACAAAGCTATCGTCTAAGGGTTGTTAGTTCCGCAGGATTAAATTGTATTGAAGGCTATTCGGGCAGCGACGAATAACTTTGCTCTTAATGTCTTGTATGAAACATCCCCTATATGAGAAGGGAATGTTAATTTTTTTTCTCAGTATGGGGTCGTTTCGAATGAACCAATGGGACTAATTAATACTTTTCAGAACTGAGCCAGCTTGCACCATCGGTGCAAAAAGGGGGAGGGAGGAAGTAGGAAATGTACATCGCATTTGGTAACGAAGACCCGTTCTTATAATTTGTCAAACAAAGATTCTGAAAAAGTGACGACGTAGAACTTATATGCAATCTAACGCTTAAAATTTAGATATTTGATTAAATAAAGTTTTGTTAGTGGGTTGTTGCGTAATTCATTCATACAAGGATTGTACAATGTAGCAACTTAGCAATAGCCTGGAGTAAGATACTAAGAATTTTGAGGAAATCCTATTATCATTAAGAAACATATAGAATGTCGAGGCAAACCTTCCCGAAAGTTTGCGGTACCCTAAGACATCATAGAATGTTAGTATCACATTAAGGTAAATATTCAGACGTACTAAAAGCACAGATATGTTCATACGTACTGTATATGGGTTAGCATTCTTGCTAGCTGAATACTTGTGGAGAAGGTTGTCTTTCAGCAGGCGCAGCAATCCTGAATCTGTGAGACCGTCTTGTCGAAGACTGAATCGCTTGGGAGTCTTTGGCTTCTGCCCGTATATAACATCCGCGGGGCTGGCAGCAAACTCCTCTCGGCGGGTTGTTCGAGTCCAGGACGGATCATCGCGCGCCATAATAGCGGCTTTGAGCGTCCGGTGCCAACGTTCTAGCATCCCATTGGATTGCGGGTGGTAAGCCGTAGTTCGCTGACGTTTGAATCCCAGGAGTTTGCCTAACTCCGAGAAAAGGGTGGACTCCAATAACATTCCATGGTCAGTGATGATCACTGCAGGGACGCCAAAGCGAGGGATCCACTCTCGACAGAAAGCTTCGGCACAAGATTGCGCCGTAATTTCCTTCAGAGGTATTACCTCAGGCCACTGCGTAAACCTGTCGATGATTGTAAGGCAATACCTGTAACTGTGCGAGTCTCGCAAAGGTCCTACGATATCGAGGTGCATGGTGTGTAACCGCTTGGTAGTGCGGGGAAAAGAGCACACTTCTTTTCTTACATGCCTGGGTAAGGAGACAGCTAAACTGGATCACTTGCTGGCAGGTTTGCCGTTGGGTGATCGAACTCCCAGCCAATTGCTTGGCGAAATGAGGCGATTGGTTGGGAGGAAGATCGATGATGACTTGCTGAAATCACTCTGGCTGTGACGACTCCCGGAGAGCACCCAGGCGGTCTTCGCGTAAGTCTCCGGTTATTTGGAGGCGCTGCAGTTGCGGTCGATAAGGTGCACCAGGTGCACGCGCGTCCAACAATAGCGGCCGTTTAGCAGCTTTCTGACGAAGTTGGCGAGCTGAAGCGTGAAATAGGCGCGCTAGTGGCCAGTATAGCTAAAATAAGTTTGATGCTGGACGCTCAGCGTTCGGGCGCCAGGTCGCTTGCGGTCTTCTGCTCGAAAAGGGCGATCGGGTAGCAGGTCGTCAGGACAACCTACGGATTGAAGTATTTGTTGGTACCATCGCAGATTCGGCGAGAAAGCCACCTCAAAAAATTAGGACCGCGGGGGTCCTGGCGACGGCCACCCAGAACGTAGCGCCACGTCACCTAACAATTTATGACCCCCTCAGCAGGCGCAGTTATCTCGTAGATACTGGTGCGGAAGTTTCAGTTCTTCCCGTACCCCGGCACCATCGACAATTTCCTCAATCGTTAAAACTGGCGGCAGCAAATTCCTCCCGTATCAACACATACGGGTATAGACAAGTGGACATGAGTCTTGGCTTGTGTACGACGTTTTCGTGGCGATTCATCCTGGCGGATGTCAGCTTCCCCATATTATGCGCAGACTTCTTGTGTCACTATGGTTTGTTGGTGGACTTGCAAAACAAGTCTCTTATGGATCCCACGACCAACCTTAATTCGCCGGGCCAAATGGCATCTCACCTTAGTAATAATTTTTCCGTACTTTTGGAAGACATTATCGACTCTCGTGTTCGGTCACTCCTCCAAAAGTTCAGCCAGACGACTAGCGAGTGTAGTCTCTCCAAAAAAGTGAAGCACAATGTGCAACATCATATTAACACTACTGGTTCCCCTATCTTCTCGAAGGTGCGTTCCTCGCTACCCCAGAACCTGGCTATTGCTCGGAAAGAGTTTGAACAACTTATGCAACAGGGTAATTGCAGACCTTTGGACAGCTGTTGGTTTTCCTCACTGCATCTGGTTCATAAGCCAAATGACGGATGGCGCCCTGTGGGGATTGCAGGCGGCTAAACGCGCAGACTGTTCCAGACCGATATCCTATTCCGCACATCCACGACTTTGCGGATCATCTCGCAAACTGCCGCATCCTTGGATTTAACCAAGGCCTATCAACAAATTCCTGTAGCTCCAGAAGACATTCCAAAGACGGCAATATGCACACCTTTTCGGCTCTTCGAGTTCACACGGATGACTTTCGGGTTGTGCAATGCGGTGCAAACCTTTCAAAGGTTCATTTACTCGGTCCTGCGAAAACTGGACTTCTATTTCGTATATTTGGATGATGTTCTGGTAGCTTTTTCCTCAGAGCCTGAGCACTTAGACCATCTCGAATGCGTTTTTCAATGTCTCCTTCAGGCTGGTTTAGTCCTAAACGTTGAGAAATGCAAGTTCCTCCAGACTCAGGTGAGATGACGGAATACAGCCCGACCCAGGGGAAGGTGCAAGCGATCTCAAGCTTCCCGTGTTCTAAAACCATGAAGGATTTGCGGAAGTTCTTGGGCATGCTAAACTTCTATCGTCGTTTCCTACCCAAGGCCGCTCAACACCAGTCCATTTTGAACGCGTACTTGTTTCGCCCCAAAACAAAGGACACACGAGAGATTGTGTGGTCTGAAGAAACTGTTCGTGCGTTAGATAAATCCCGACAGCAACTGGCTGATGCTACACTCTTGGCATTTCCTCTGCAGTATGCACCTCTAGCCGTTTTTGTTGATGCCTCTGACACCGCAGTAGGTGCCGCTCTTCACCAAAAGGTGAGTCACGTTTGGCAACCGTTGAGCTTCTTCTCTAGGCAGTTGAACCTCGCTCAACGGAACTACAGTACCTACGATCGTGAGCTGCTCGCCGCGTACTTGAGCATCAAATTCTTCCGCTTCTCCCTTCAGGCCGTTCACAGTGTTCACGGACAATAAGCCTCTCACATATGCTTTGAAAGAAAAGCCCGACAAAGCGTCCCCTCGTCAGCTTCGACATCTGAGCTTTAAAAGCCAGTTTACGTCAGACATCCAGCACGTGTCCGGCTCGGACAACATAGTTGCTGACGCTTTGTCTTGTGCCTCCGAGGTTAACATCCCCGCCTCACTCGACTTCTCGGCTATCGCCAAGGCGCAGGTAGATGACGGAGTACTTCAGAGCCTCAAATCCAACCTCAAATATAAATTTTGGGAGTTGCCCATCTTCGGCTCGAATCTCCCTCTCTGCTGCGAATACTTGGAAAAGGGACCCCGGCCATACATTTCGGCCACCTTTCACAAGGAAATGTTCCACGTGGTTCACGACGTAGTGCATCCAGGCATCAGGACGTCAAATCGGTTAGTCACCGAGAAATACTTCTGGCCCTCCATGAATAAGGACATCAACTCCTGGGCCAGAGAGTGCATCGCATGCCTAAAGTGTAAGGTCAGTACGAGAAAAAGAGTCGGGATAGGGCGGAGAGTTGTCCTGCAATTTATTGTTTCAATTGTATTTAACTCAAAATATAGTTAATTAGTTAAATGCCATCAATTTCATTTCAACATTGCTCATATAACAGGGAATTTAAATTAATCCGTAACCAAATATGAAATGAAGTGCTAAAGAACTAAAAGTATAATAGTATAAATACTTAATACTGAATACCATATCATACATTCAAACATGGCATATGTAATATACCTAAACAATTATAGATTCCTACAGATTATTAGATGAACTTGAAGAACGGCTCAATAAAAAATCTGGTCCACGTTTGAGAACCGAAGTGAAGCTTTGTTGGAAGTCGTTTATCTTTTGAATTCCCATGGTTGAAGGACGACACCAGCGATGGAAATAACAGAGGTAGATATCTCATTTACAGGATTCTAAAATTCGTTCGGGATACTTATTGACAACTTTCCGGTAAACTGCCTGGATGGATATGTCCTGCTCTAAACTTTCCGTTTGTAGATTCATGTCGTGATTTTCATCAGAATACTTCAAATTGATTTCGTTGAAATTCTTTGGATAAATGGTGATTTGATCTAAATGTTGTAAGTCTATTACAGAATAGATGATGGTGTTGATTGGAATTTCACAATTTTGAAATTGAAATAACAGGGTTTCCTGAACTGTAACATTTTTTTGGTCCACAGCTTGTATTTAAAGATACTTTCGGAGTATTTATGAATCACAACTGGTTAGCTTTAACCTGGATTATGCCGTCCATTATCTCTCGATCGTGTACAATATATTGAGTTGATTTATTATTGATAACTCTTGCGATGCAATTTCAATTCGGTGTCTAATGTCCTTTCAATGCAATGGCATGTTTCGTCAAGGTATGAGGTTGACTGAGAACTCTGGAGTGCGTAGGATTTGGTGCTAATATATGTTTTTTCTCTATGGAAATCTGTACAGATTATAGGAATCCTTATGGTGAATATTAAGCTCTTATCATTATAATAAGTTCGTAGTTCCAATAATTCATATACGATTTCATTCGAGATATTTTTGGGTAGGGAGGTGAAATGCATTTAGGTACTAATTGCCGGACTCCTGACTTATACAGATTAGGGGTTAATATACCCCCCTGCAGCGTTTCGGACTATAACCTGGTACCGTTTGATACCTAACCTCAAGCCAGGTCCATGAAGTTTAGTAGCAAAACCCCGTGGGTTCAGGCAGCCTTAACTTCCCTGGCATCTCTTCTATCCATTTTAGAGTAAATACCCTTTTCTGGGCAAATTCTCTACTTTTGCTATAGGCCGATAATGGCATAAATAAGTAAATTGGGACTTTGAGTTCCACAGAGTTTCTATGGACCGATATAATATTTTTGGGTCAGCGGTTCTTATTTTTCTTTGCATGGACACAAAATGTATGAAATTCCTTTAAAAAGTAAGAAACGCCTAATTTAATATGCTCAGAATTGCTTGAAGGTTTTCCTTTTGAAAAGCTGGTTTCAGTGTGCAATTTCTTTTTATATATTTATTTATAAAGATAACAAAAATTATCAAGAAGAGCAAAATACAGTCTGTTTATTTGTTATTACTTAAAAATAGGCGACTGCATTCGCAAATTCACTTCCTGTAAACTTTGCTACGCGAGAGTGCGTTTGATCACGCTGGTGGTTGGAGCAGAAGAGAGATGCGGTCCCTCCATAAATTTCGAATCCTGTTAATCCTGCTGTGCTATACCATCTCGCTTTTTTCGTCTAAATAAAACCTTCAGTGTAAGGTTTTACACGGCTCCACGAGTCCTCGCTTGCAGCATAGCCGTAATTATGATTTCAGGGGACGCGAGACACCCTTCTTTCGAAAGGTGATGGCAATGGTGCTCCCACCTTTTGCAGGAAAAGGTGTGGCAGGCATCATCCATCAGATCCTTTCAATAAATGCAGTCGGACGACCGTGATTTCCCAATCGTGAGTAGGTAAGATTGAAAATACCCATGTCCGCTGAGCAGCTGGGGTAGGTAATAGTCAATCTCATCGTGTTTTCGATTGAACCACGGCCGCACGTCTTTTATGAGGTGCGAAGTCCATCTACCACTCGATTATTTTTCCCAAGATCACTGCCATGCAGTAGCGAAAGCTACCCTATTTCGCTCGACTTCTCCGAGGTAAATAAACTCCCGTTCGGCAGCATGGAGAGCGATCGGAATAACTCCCGCTATCACCGTTACTGCTGGCTCCGAGACGGTACGATAGGCAGATACAATTCGTAGAGCCCCTCGTCTTTGTACTTGAGCTAGGCGCTTGCGGCACGTATCCTTATTGAGGGAGCCAGCGTATACTTCGCAACGGAAAGGAGTAGCAGCAAGCGACGCCTGGTGGATATGGGACCTCCGACATCGGATGTCAGCTGGCAAATCGTAAACATTCTAATCGCAGAATTGTCTGCCGTGTTGCCAATCTGCTTGAGGAAGCTCATCGTCGTATTTGTCGTGATGCCGAGGCATTTCACCGCCGGCTTCGACAAGACCATGGTTTCCATAACCTAAATAAGGAGAAATGTGGGAACCCTCTTTTTGGTCAGGACAATGACTTTGCTGAGCTTGCACAATCATGCGTGCGGTAACCAGTGTGTATCCGACCAAATGTGATTCATCAGGCATCTTGAATCGTAGAAGACTATTATATATGTTATTCCAAAGGTTGGGACCAAGAATAGATAGCCGCAGCCGATGTGACCTTCATTATGCGTTATCCTTCCGGGGCTTTTAGAGTAAGTCACCATCTTTAAAATAATCCCTCAACATCCGCAATAGGTAGCCTGGAGTATTGAAATGATTTTCCAGTGTTCGAAGCATATGGCGCCACCTTCCAGAATTGAGGGGGTTTGAAGTTCGTTGAAGTTTCAACACTTCACTGGGAATACCAACCGCACCTGGTGTTTCTTTGTCCTTTATGGACAGGACCACCTCTTCTTTGCAGTGAATAGTTGGCATTCTTCAGTACTTGCCCCTTCATCGAAAGTGTCAGCTCCGATGGAGTGGACAGTAAAAAGCGCCTGCACGATTTCTTTTATCTTCGTTGCTTTCATGGAAAAGAATAATTGATAGGCACAAAGCTTTTTGGTAACCAATCTATACCCAAGACTCCATGGCTCTCTGCCAGCGTGGTTGATTAGCTCCTGGTGCCTGTTGATTTCATGGCGGAGTATCTTTTTCCCTTTCTTATATTCCGCGAATCTAAGCGTTACTAAATCTGCCTCTTGTACGCTGAGCAATCCGCTGAAGTCTGAGCCAGTATCTTTGTAGGCTTGCAATATCAGCCTGCACCAGTACATAGGTAATTTCCCGGGAAGCAGTTTCCTTTGGGAGCCGGTGCATTTAAAGCTGCGGTGATAAGGCTCATTGTCAAATGAACTAGCGATTCAGTGGCAGTTCTTTTATTTGCACCTGAGTCTTGGCGCGGATTTACCCCTCTTGAGCTTGAGGGTAAATCCGCGCCAAGACGACAAATTTTGCAACGCCGATTTTCTCGATGTTCCACCTGGTAGGTGTTTGCTGAAATTCAGAACATTGCTAGGAGCCATGAAATGTACTGATGATCACCGGCCGTGAAATCTTCCAGGACCTTCCATTGTTCGGCGGCTGCCACTAAGGACTCTGTAGTAAAAGTTACGCCAGGAATAGTGTCCTTGCAACCATTTATTCAATATTGCTTCCATATATTGATTTTTGAATTTGAAAATTTAGAGAATGTTAGAGTTAGATCTAGGATTTGTTTTAGAATTGTATTTAATTTAGCAAAATCAGTTATTTCAGTGATGTCTGTGAGATGACTTTGGAGAACATCTACGTAATAATTTCTTCGACTGAAAATATTGTAGGTGATGAAGTGTAGCATCTTCTGTATTGATCCTGTTCTGAACCGATTCTTGCGATACTTGACTAATTATTGCGTTTTGCTGATAGTTAATATGGTTGGTATTATTACTGAATCGCTCTATCATTTGTTTATTCATTTCAGAGTTATTTTTATTAGCTAATATATATTTTATTTACCTTAATATGTTTAGGATTAAGTGACACATGTATACAATAAAGTTTGTAATAATTTGTACACAGAGTTCAAGACTCAACTTGTACCAAATCAACTTATGAGCGTATTTCACAGCATCAACAACTGAATGTGAGATACGAGTGCTCCGACTTTGCTTAATATTAATGAAAATGCACTCTATCGTAATTGATTATATGCAAGTAAATTATGCTCACTGCACAATCATAGGCAAGTAATAATTTTTCAATGTTAATATTTTCGCTCGTCCACAATAATAATACTGTGAACTAACCTCCAATTCGTTGATAGCTGAGGGAAACGCTTGTTCACGCGGAGCGCTATTCTCTATAGCTAAAGTAAAAGTAAGAAACGTTGGCAAGAATTGGTGGAACGAAGAGCGCTGATCGACTCCGGTTCACAGCGAAGTTTTATCACCCAATCAAGAATTAGGAATCAAGACTACACCGCAAATATGCTAGAATCTAGATTGTCGGTCTCCGAGCAATATTTAAAATTCAAACTAAAGCCGGCATATCATTAAAGATTCACAAAGTCTCGAAACGAGGTTATTAGCTTGTCGGTACTTGTTGATACGAAACATTGCCAGTCTATTCGCTTTAGTTGGCGGTCAAGTCATTCTCACAAAAATGTTATGTCATGTTAATTTCGCGGGGATATTATGTATATTACCAAGACTCACTGACATTCTGCTCGGAGCGGACATCTATAGGTCGGTGATACCGCCATCATTTGCGGTTCGATGAAATGCGCTGCAGCTCCCACCAGGACTTTCCCAGATTTTGGCCTGTCTTAATAAGGAACTCCAGACATTCTCTGTGCCGAGTTCCAGTAATTCACTATCGGAGAATTCTTCTCTCCAAAACGCCTAATAATAGACGCCTTGCCTTATTTTCGCTAATAACGGAAATCACGTTGGTAGTGCAATCTACCAAAACTCTCAGAGACCGTTTTTGAAAGAGAAAACTACTTATTTTTAAGTTATTGGCATATTTCAACCAAATGCGATAGTGCTGAAAATCCTGCGCCATGTTATGTGACGTCACAAGTGAAGTCAAGAGACTTCGGGTGACCGGCAACAGCAAGTGGCTCATAAAAACATTTAATTGTCAAAGTTAACTTCGGCCCTGAAACGTCGAAAAGGGCCGTAAAATATTGACTGTTTCGTACCTTGCTGCACAAAAAGTTCCGTGAAAACCAAATGAATCAGACGAAGTGGATCGCCGAATGAAAACAGTTTTTTTGTAGTCAGGCTTATATTGTTGTGAGGATTATTTCAATGTGCATTAACATTTAATAATCAATCTTAATTAATAATATGCGATTATGTGTTTCCATTTTCTCAGATGGAGCCCGATTAGGAACTTCAACTTCTTCACAAATTTATTCGGTCGTGGTATTGCAGACGAATGACAGGAAATCCTCGACTTTCTCCAAACCATTTTGTGCAAAGACAACTTTGCCAAATGACTCTTTAATTCGAAGCAATTAAACGAAATTTGAAAATCACAAATTCTGGTTTTCATTTTGGCTTCATTTCACATTCAAACAAGTCGGAATACCGGAAGCTCGCGCTTTGGGTATAAAGGTTTTGTGTTCATCTTATGTAAGAAATTTCAGCGCACATTTTTCTATCCGTATATAGCTACAAATCCAACATACTCCTTCATATTTTTCCAAACTACGAGACATACGTCCATATTACAGCCGTAGATATTACGCTCACCCTAAACAAACAAACTGCCTATTTCCGAATACTGTACACATATATGCACGTATATCAATTGATCGTACCCATATTTCCGATTTACTTCTTATATCTATCTGAATTAGGCACTACCCGCAAAGTTCATTAGCACGCATATACTATATACCTACATACACACATGTCTGGTTGGAGTAATTGATATTCATATACAAATGATTAAAAACTAAAACAAAATAATTCTTTCCGCCCCCATCCATAAGAACTCATTTCGTTGTGGTATTGACGAATTGACATGTGATGATGACGCCGTGCAGGTTGTAGAGTGCACGAAATTCACAAAAAATTGTGAAGTTTCACCCTCTATAACTTTAATAATAGTCGGATTTTCTTCAAACTTGACCAAATTGTGCACCATGTTCCAGATTTCATTTTCCTCTACACCGCAATGTCCGGGTACCCAGAATAGTTCCGTCGCATTGAATTTCAAAACAGAGTTCAATCGGTCTCTAAATTTCTGTACTATATACCTTCTTAAAATTACTATCGAAACGTTAGGTAAATTATCAGATTGGCCTTTCAAGTAACTACGTAACATAATCATTCCTTCCTGTTTAAAACTAATTGATTATGCACAGCAAAATTAAAAACCACCAATCACTAAACTGGATGCTTTGACTTTTAGACCATTCCCTCTGTGACGTTACATGAAGTGACAGCCCGCCACGGCATTTTGTTTTTCGCCAGGTGTCAGTTCGATTTTTAAACAATTATAATTTATAAATAAGCGTTACGAAAGAGACGTTCGTTCTCAGAATCTACCCAACCAAAGAATCTGAAAAAATATGCTGGCTTAGCCACATGGTATCTAGGCCTCAATACCTCAATAAGTTACGATACCTACTAAAATGAAGTTAATAATAATATTTTCCTATATTTGTTATTATTATATATTTTCAAAAATTGGCTGCCAACCCGTTTTATTTATCCTAGAATCATCAAAGTTTTCAATAATATGAGCCAGAAGATTGATCATGAGCAAATTAGGTGGAAATCCTGTTATTATTAACAAACAAGCAATGGGCTAAAGTTGCCGCTTTTCGGCAAATTCAGTGCAATATAAGAATTTGAATGTCAGTATCAGACTAAAGTGAATAGTCTGGCATGCTAAGTGCATAAAAATTACTAGAGAGCAAATAGAAAATATCCAAAAACTTTCATACCTGAACCATTCAGCTGTCGGTTTTCCCAGTTGTTTAAATTTGAACTCTAATCTTAATTGATAATAAATAATTGCGTTAGAATTTTGTGTCACTATTATTTATTGTTGCTCACCATTTCGGCGTAAAAAAGTATAGTTATTTTGCGTAAAATACATGTGGACTGTCATTGTCTTGTACAGTAAGCGGAAGACTTTTGCAACGCTAAGATAGGCTCTCATGGTCGTAGCTATTATCGGTTGTGATTTTCGAGCCTAGATTGGAGAAGTTATCAACGGATTTCATATTATAGCCTGCTATTTCCACTGTTCTCATTTGACCAATGCCATTTGATGCTATTGCTTCTATGGCTTTTAGTGACTACAGACGTCGCCACCATATACTTTGTCTTGTCTTCATTAATGTGAAGTCTGAAGTCTACCGCCGCCTGCTCAATTTGGATGGAGGCAGTTTGTACATCTCCGGTAGTTCTTCCCATTATGTGGATGGTACCTCTCGCACTTACCTCAGAATCACGGACCAATGACCTGTGCTAACGATATCGACATCATGGGAAAAACCACTCGAGTCATACAAACTATCTTCGTCCAGATCAACCAACAACATCAAAAGAGAAGAATAAAGATAGGGGACTATAATTTTGAGATTGATGATAATTTCTCCTATCTAGGGTCGAAAATCACAACGGATAACAGCTATGACCATGAAATCCGCGCACGGTTATTGCCGGTTACAGCCAACAGAGCCTATTTCAGCTTAGAAAAGCTGTTCCGATGGAAACGTCTCACCACTTTGGTTTTTAGCAAGAAAAATTGGGAGCTCTTGGCCGCATTTGAGAGAAAAATCTTGCAAAGAATTTTTGGCTCCCAAGATGAGGATGGGCTACTCCGTAACCTACATAACGACGAAATCTATGAGCGATACCATGACGGTCAGGTTGTGAATATAATCCGGCTCAATAGGTGGCGGTGGGCCGATCACTTAATCCGTATGGATGAGTATGATCGAGCCCGAAGTCTATGGTAGAAGGAGAAGACGAGGCAGAGTCTGCCTGAGATGGAGCGATGGTGTAGGCCAGGACGCCAGATAGCTTTTAGAGATATCGAATTGGTGGACTTCGGCGCAAAAATGGGATGTCTGGGGTTCTTTATTAAGGCAGGCCTGAACAGAATACCGGTTGTTGCGCCGTTCATGATAATGATCATGGATATTTTTTCCAAGGCAGGTTAAAAGGGATGCATAATAGGGTACCCCCTTGTCTTAAACCGTGGTTGATGTTGAATGATTTCGAGCACGATCCTGTTGCTTTTACCCGGCTTGCCACTTTGGTTATGGCCAGCCTAGTTAGTATCATTAATTTAGTCAGTATATCGAACTCTCTAGTGGACGTATACATCTTTACCATGTATGTGCTTTGAAGCGGCTTTGAAGTCGATGAAAAATGGTGCAACTGATGACCATATTTCAATAATTTTTATATCGCTTGCCTCATAAGGAAAATCTAATCTGTTGCTGGTTTGCTTGGAGTTAAGGGGGTCATCCCGTGTATCGGATTCGCAGAATCGAATTATTTTTTGATCAAGTGATTTTTTGATATTCGGAGTCGTTCGAAACTTATAGTGTTAAACACATGATAAGTCACACGCCAGATTTTTGTCGATCGCTGCAATAAAGCGCGTATTTACCGGTATGAATGACATTCGAATAGCTTTGCTAAAAAGGCAAGAATTGAAGCCAAGGTTGTACATGTGTTTCTTGAAGAAATTTAAGGTTTATGGACTAAGCATAGCATATTAATGGTCAGTTAAAGTTTTGTGGCTAAAAATCGCATTCTACTTCTACTTCTCGAAACAGGATGTAGAAAATCTGCTGCCATCATGGCCCAAAAATCTATCCAACGAAATTCTTCGACGACTACGAAGAACATATTTCAACGGTTCACAAACTAGGATAATTGCGATTCATTTAATCGTTTTTTTCATTCATTGAAGAAGCCGTGAAAAAACACCAAAATTCACCAAAAAAAAGTTTAACACGGCACCAAAAATTTAGTTTTTAATATTTTTTAATAATCCTGGTTTGCAGTGAAGTCTGTACGTTAAAATACCGTTTACTTTTTTTCTTCAAGATGATCGAAGCGCCCTTTAGCGTGGCAGCAGGAAAACACCTTTTTTTGGAGATGAGGGTCTAAATTTCTCTGTATTTCAATAACGAACTATGTGATCGGATTAGAAAAATTACTGTGCACGCTCAAGATATTAATAAATCTATGGTGAAAAGTTTATATTTGTATCTTTATCCAGTTCTTCACAAAAAATTCTAAAAAAAGCGAACAAAAACAAACGGTCTTCACACGGGATGGCCCCCTTAAACTTCTTTTCTATCAACCGATGATGACTTAGACGTATAGGCTTATCTGGGCTAACAAGATCTTATATACCTTATAGACAGTACCCAGAAACCTGATATCTCTAAAATTGCTGAACTTTATGAGATCTTGCCGGTTATCAGGCATTGATTAGCTACTTTACCTTAAACAGAAGTTTATGAACCACTTGGTGTAATTCCGCCTCGATATTTACCCAGTTCGATTTTAATTCCATCGGCTTCTTATGATTCTCAAGTCGATGAATTGCACGAATTGTTCCTTCCATGCTTGGTGGTAGCAGCAATTGTTGTCGGCATCTCCAACTCACCGATATTCTGTTTGTCGAGTAGTGCATCCAAAATACTCAATCCATCGACTCCAATATGTCAATACGGTCGGAAATCAGATTTCCCTCTTTGTCTCGCAAGGATGAGCATCGAAGTGTATAAAGCTTTGTTTACTGACTTCCAATTGAAAATGCTACTTTCCTTAATGATATTGCGTATGGGAGAGAGGCCTATGAGCCTATGAGTTCTTCATTTCCAATAGTATCAGGGCAGCGTACTGTGAAGATACGACTGATTCAGGCGTTGGTGATGGCTTGGAATTTTGGAATAACAGTGTTCTATATGCCCACTCCAATTCAGCAGCACAGAAAGAACACTAGCCCATAACAGTCTCAGCTTGATTTTGGTGTTGAGATAACTGCATATCTAGATTTTAGACAAGGCACCAAATCTAACGCTGTTAATGCATCAGGCAACATCCACTTTGATGCCACCGTCGGCAGAAACCACATTTCGTAGATATTCGAATTAATTGACGCCTTCGATGCTCTATTTATTGATGCAGATTGAGATTGTACGATGACCCGTCAGGGAGAGAACTTGGGTTTGCTTGGTGTTTACCTTTAGTTCGACCCTACTTGTTTCTCCTTCCAAGTCCAGAACCATTTGGCGAAGACTCATGACCTGATAAGAGAAGAAACAGATGTCATTAATATATTCCAGGTATTTTAACTGTTATTTTCCCTCACATCTTCTGGATAAGGCAGCATGAAGAAAGCCGTCGAAATTCCTCTGAGGTTTTACCTCGATGCAGTAGGGGACATTTTGGCCATCAGAAGTCGCTCTGATAAAAGCTGTTAGTTCATCCCCTGCTTCCATTCTCAGGGAAGGGCCTCCGATTCCCAGGATTTCCATACGAGTTGAAGAAGCAGATCAACAGCAACTTCAGGTGTAGCGATAAGTAATTTTGCGGGAAGACCGTCAAGCCCAACGGCTTTACACCATCTGAGTGAATTGATTTCTTTTCTGCGAGAACAATTGATATTCTCACATTTCGGCGATTAGCAATTTCATCCACAACAGACGAACTTCACAGAATGTCATACAGTTAGGAACTGCGGTGGTGTTCCTGTCATCCCTTCATCTGGTCGTCATCATGGGTGAAAAGTCGATCGTTAACGTCTCTCATAGGACCATTGAAAGATTTGCTGCCACATCATCTTCTTCTTCTTCAGCCTTTGTCCCGTTCACAAGCGGGGTCGGCTCGTCGTGATCGGCTTCGCCATTTGGGTCTATCGAATGCCTGATCTGGGTGCAATCTTGTGGCGTTCAAATCCCCATATAGCGTATCAAGCCACCGTTGTTTAGGTCTGCCTTTTGGTCGTTTACCATCGACTTCGTTGTTCAGACCAATCCTGGCAAGTGAATTCTCGTTTGCACGAATTGCGTGGCCGTACCTGACCACACCATCGAAGGCGCATCTCTCGCAACTTTTCCACGATCGGTGCAATCCCATAGCGATCGCGGATATCCTCATTTCGGATGTGATCTAAACGTGTGACGCCACTAGACCAACGTAGCATCTTTGTCTCCATTAATGCAAGACGCCGTTCATTGTCTTTTATAGTCGGCCAACACTCAGAACCATAGAAAGCTACTGGACGGACGACATTGCGGTAAATTTTAGATTTGAGACGTTCGTTGATACGTCGATCACAAAGGACACCAGTTGTGGAACGCCACTTCATCCAGGTTGCGTTAATGCGTGAAGCAATTTCATAACATACAAGTTTTTTCGTGATGCGATATACAATTCTGAAATCATCTTCTGCTTCCTTGACTGTAGCAATAGCAAACTCCCTTTTGCTACGGTGCACACTATGACGTACTTCCCGCGATTTTGCTCGTATTCGAGTTCGAGCGCGTCAGATCCGCTATCGCTCACAGAAGCCAATGTAGTTTTCAACCCCTTCCGATCATCGATCCGCTTCCACGATTTCGCAGTCACCCAGCTCTAATGACACCTGTGTAGCATCCGAGATAGGAGTATTTTTAATGATGGCCCAACGCTCATCGACATTCTCAGATGGGTTATTCAGTGTATTTGTCCTCCGGTCAGCAGCTCTCCCACTATTGAGTGACAGCTAGATCTTATAAGCGGTCGATATTGAACTTGGGGGGGTGATGGACACAGTACACAAGCGAACGAAAGGGATTATCAGGTGATCATCCTTTCAAGGCCGATGTCCGTGCCTCTCTTGTTATGCGCATCCAGAAGAGAATCTTTGGAATTGTCTCTCAAGTTGAACAGAGCGAGCATTTTGGAGATCCACCGCTGTCGAAGAGCATACGTGTATTTCAGAAACCTAAGCATAGTTAGTTTTCGATAGTAAATGTTTGTTCTTAGTTAGCCCCTATCCGAGGCTTTGTTAAAGTTGCGGTGATAGTAAAGTATTGAAATTTGCAGGTTACTAGCCTTGAAATTTTTATTCCTTTTAATCGCCGCGACTTTGAGTAAATTCTTAAGCTACAACTCACGCGGCGTCAGCATGATATGAGAGGTGAAGCAAGGAAACTAAAGATATTCTACGCAAAGAAAGGTGTGGTGTATTAATTTAATTAATTAATTGTTAATGGCTTTTCGGTACCTGTATTAATTAGTTCTCTTTATCATGTGGCGAACACTTTCTATGCAGCATATTTACTTTTTTTTCACTTAACTCCATTACCCATCTTTCAATTTTCCATCCCAACATCCACCTATTTTGAAATATCAACTATAAATAATAGCTTTCATTTTTTAAGGTTTTGTGTAAACACAAAACCTTATTAAAATCGGTTTACTGTCTGTCTGTCTGTCTGTCTGTCTGTCCGTCTGTCTGTCTGTCTGTCTGTCTGTCTGTTTGTCTGTCCGTCACACGTATTTTTCTCGGAGACGGTTATAGCAATTGACACCAAATTTGGTGGAAAGGTGGGAACTGTGAACGCTCACGCATACAGTGAATTACATCCTTTTACGCCTTTTAAGGGGGGGTCCCCATACATGCAAAAGGGGGGTGTAAATTTTTTTTTCATCAAATATAGTCATGTGGGATATCAAATTAAAGGTCTCGATTAGCACTTTTCAAAGCCGATCTTAGTTTTGACATTCGTTGGAAGGGTGGGGAGCGCGGGGGGTTGAAAGTGATCACTTCTTTAAGGGGGCCATTCTCAGAAACTACCAAACCGAAAAATCTGAAAAAAATCAGAAGGCTGCCACTATAGGGTGCCTAGGCTCCGAAATATTTTCTATGCCGATATCTGTTTAAATAAAGTTAATAATAGTATATTACTGCAATTTTCTGTAATTGGTTAGAAACCCCCCTTAAGTTCATCCTAGTACCATGAAATTTTGCATGTGATATAGGCTATAATGTAGAGCATGATGTTACCAAGTTTGGTGGAAATCGCACTATTACTAACAAAGTTATAATACCTCAAATTTGTTGCTTCTTTGAAAATTGAAGACTATGAATGTCAATATCACCCAAAAGTGGATACTCTCACTTAATATATGGATATATTACGTGCTACGTACTAAGAAATACACAAAACCTTTCGTACCTGAAGCATCCAGCTTCCGGTTTCCCGACTTATTATTCTACTAACTTCCCACAAAATCCTAAAATTAATTTAAATATGATAGTTCAAGCTTAATATGGAAATTTTATAACATTTTCAAAATAATCATTCCCGTGTTTGTTGTTCTTTGCCAATAGATTTTATCATGTTGTATATTAGGAAAAGCATTCCTAACGTTTGTGTCAGGATGAGGCGAAATATTGTGCATTCATATGCGCAGATCTAGCTGTGCCGCTGTTGGGCGGACGCCGGCTCGAAAAAGATGACCGGAATCGGTGCTTGGCAGTTGAGTTGTTTTGCACCGTGCTATCTCGGTCAATAATTTCTATGGCAGGCAAGGATCAATTAGTGTGCGATTTTTAAGGAAAATTGTATTAACATATTTCCAGTGTAAAGTAAACTTTGGGTTTATAAAAGTTTCATGTTTGATCTAATAACCGTGGTAATGTTCACTGTGACAGCGACAATTTATAGTTCGATTCATTGCAATTTGTCTTCCAAGCGCCGTTCAGTTTACACTATATGTAAATATTTCCGACCTTGGAGTTGTACAAGTCATTTTTCGAGAAATTTGCAATTGAAGTGTTCGTCGTAGCAAGAAGAAGAACATCGTTAATCTGAAGGTGAGTGAATGGCTGTATATTTCTCATAAAGATGCGAATACAATTCCATAATTTTTTTCCCTAAAATAAAAATGAAATAATTTATAAAACAGGATGAACTAACTGCATTCTGTGGCTTATTTGACTGGAGTGCGTACCATACGATGTGTAATCCGTAAGTGTAAGTGCTCGAGCGAAAGGTATGACAATGGTAGAAAAGCGTTCATCATTTTTGTCGTTACGGATTACATGGATTTACGAGCACATTTGCATTTGTTGCAATTCAATTATAGAAAAGAAACAAAAATAGCTATTGTTGGTAAATATATTTCTAATTTAAATAAATTTATGATTTCCTCTTTCCTTTGCCTCTGCATTGTTATTGGTATTTTGCGTCTTTGTATGAGTTGTTAGATAATAGAAACATCAAGATGAAGAAGGTTTTTGTCATTTGAGCAATCGCTCTACACTTACTAATTAAGGGGCATCATCGAATTTTACGGGCAGGCACGCGGTCCAGCCGCAATTTTTTAAAAAAGTTTGGTGGAAATCGTCCTATTACTAACAAAGTTATAGTAGGTTAACGTTGCTGCCTCTCTGCAAATTCGAGAGTTTGAAAGTCAGTATCACGCGAAAGTGAGTATTTTTATATAATATATGCATATATTGTGTGCTACGTACTAATGAGACGCATGTCTACTCCCATGTTTTTAGAAAAGAAAAACACAAAACTTTTCATACTTGGACGCTTCCGGTTTCTCGAATTATTTGTTTTTAATTTCCAGCTTTAGCTTTCATGATATCCTATTTTTTTTTTTGAAGTAAGTGCGGTTTTAGATTTGAGCAGTTCGTTGATACGTCGATCACAAAGAACATCAATTATGTAACGCCACTTCATCCAGGTTGCGTTAATGCGTGAAGCAATTTCATAATGCAGTTCTCCATTGGCTGATAGCGTTGATCCGAAGTATTTAAATCGCTTCGTTCTGGGTAGATCACGGGCGTTGACAATGATTGTGCCTGTTTCATGGGTATCGGTTGTCAAAAATTCAGTTTTGTTTAGATTCAATCTGAGACTGTGTTGCATGAGGCGATCATTCCACTTTTGGATAAATTGCTCCAGATCATTTTTGCTATCAGATGCTACGAAAACATCATCTGCATAAAGCAGTGTGTAGGGCGCTGGACGTTGGATATCCCGTGTGACGGTGTCCATGACAAGAACGAAGAGGAGTGGTGAGAGGGCGCTTCCTTGGTGAACACCCGCCATACTTCGAACTTTACTTTTCTGATCGTGGTAGAACAATTAAACCCAGCGCACGAGTTTTTCTGACACTAAGTGTTGTCGTAAAGCATACCAGATAAGTGCGTGTGGTTCACGGTCAACCATTTTCTCTAGATCCAGAAATGCAATGTAAAGAGGCCGATGCGTCTCACGGTGTTTCTCCATGAGTAACCATTCAACGTGGATTGCATCAGTAGTTCCGTGGTTTTTGACAAATACGGCTTGATTCACGGTTATTTTAACCATTTCGCTAATACGGTTATCAAGAATGCGTTCAAAAATTTTCATGGTATGGGAAAGTAAACGGATCGGATGACAACTTGAATACTCTGCTGGAATACCTTTCGTTTTCCATGTTGGAACAGTGGTACTTCCATGCCAGTCAGAAGGTGTTCCACCTTCCTGAATAACCCGATTAAAGAATTCACTGAGCCACAGTGTTGGGTCCCAGCTCTTCCCTTTCCAGAGCTCAGGTCCTGTGGTTTTCCCTGATTTCATTAGTTTTATTGCCTCCTCGACTTCAGTTGCGTTGACTGGTGGAACTGGTCCAAATGTCGGCAATAATTCTAGAAGTGGAGGATGAGCAAAAATCTGCTTGAAGTATTCTCTCTGCCGCTCGCCGGTTGGTAAGCAAACTACCGTTCTTGTCATTAACGCAACACAAGTGTTCGAAATCCTGGGTACGTTCGTTACGGCTTTTGGCAAGTCGATACAGATCTTTCTCGCCATCCCAAGTTTTCAGTTTATCGTTAAGATTTTTGTAATTGTCCGTTCGGGTGACAGCGACTGCTTTCTTTGTTTACCGGTTGGCATTCTTATAAATTTGCAAATTAGCAGGCGTTTTATTGTCGACAAATTTGTGGTAGAGGTGTTTCTTTTCACGGACCTTCATTTCAACATCGTCATTCCAAAGCCAAGTATCTCCGTTGATGTACCGCTTACCCGGCTTGGAAACCCCGAGGGTTGCAGAGCCCGCTTTCAGGATCGTGCCTTTCATTTGGTTCCGAGACAATCTTGATGATAATGAATACATAAGTACAAGGTCATGGGTGTCCGTAAAATCGATTATACGTTCGTCGCCCTCATTGTGCGCTCCGAACCCTTTTCCCCCATGGCACCTATTACCGTCTGCCTTCTCACCCACATGACCGTTAAGGTCGCCGGCAATGATGATATAATCGTCAGCAGGCACGTGACAAGTCTTTTCATCGAGAAGTTGCCAGAAGGCATCTTTCTCGGCATTAGGTCGACCTGTGTGTGGTGCGTACTCGGTGAAGAAGTGAATAGTACGATCAACTGATATAATGGTGAGCTTCATCAGCCGATCATCAAATCGTTCGACTTTTTTAATGGCATCAGGGAAACCCTCTGAGATGCCAACACCATATTGAGTGTGTAGACTACCAAAATAGAGAAGTTTGTAACCATGTTTACTGCGTTCGCGTTTAATGTCGCAGCTTTTGGCACTAGGCCATCGGGTTTCTTGCAGAGCGTAGATATCAATGTGCCTTTTCCGAAGGGTGTCAACATTTAGCGTGCAGGCACGTATTTGTTTTGTTCGAACTAACTTGCTTCCGTCCTGAAGCCGTCCATGCGTCAAGAACCCTTGCCCATTTCTCGAAGGACCGAGCCCGTACTGCCGCGTCGACTGAGGTGGACGCCCTAGCATTTTTCCGAGGCTTGTGTCTCAATCCGATAATCTTGCTTCTAACGTCATTGTGTGCGTTCTTGGTCGGCATGTCGCGGGACCTGTTACTAAGAGAGATCAGGTACGATTAACATAGTGGAATAGCTCCAACTATACTCTATTTATCTCTTTCCCTGATCTCAGCATTTTATTTTCGTTTTACTGAGGATAGCACTGAGTGCGTTGCCTCAAACCCTCCTCCTTTACCTGGGTTTGAGACCAGGATGAGGTGTAAGAATTGGAAAAGGGGATGGTGGAAAGGATAGAAGAAAATGCCATGTTCAACCAAATGAACTTACTTTGCAGCTCTGCAATTGACAATGAAGAAAAACGAAGGTTTTCGTGAATCGCGTTACTAAAAATTAATTCACCGAAAAAAATGGAAAGTAAAATTCATCTGGTTCTATGGCAGAATGGGAAAGAAATAACAATAATAAACAGTAAGGATCTGTGAAGATTCACTGCCTAGAAGAAACTCGCCTTTTTCGTATAAAAAGGATATTCGCACAATCAAAGTTTCTCACATAAAACAAGCTGTAAATCTATTAGGAAGCAATATGTTATTGAAGAGTAGCTGAAGCATTTTATTGGCCTCACTAATTTTATGTGAGAACTGGCGGTAAAACTCAGACATGTTACATCACTTCACAAGCTTAGGTTACTTCAATTAAAGTTATTCATTTCTGTGAAAGAAAATACAAATAAAAGTGTTGACAAATGTGCGAACTCGATCAACCCACTTTCAATCTATTATAGTTTATCCTTCCCATTCACAATACCACGTACTCTGCAGTCTGTCCTATTCTGCCAATGCAGCTTCCTATTGTTACCTTTGCTCAAAGCCAGATATACAGTACTCAAGCAATAATTCCTTATTACAGCTACTGAACCATGCAACCAACAGATTTTAATTTCTCCTATTGATTTTTAATTAGCCACGGACAAATAAATGCAGGTCACAAAAACAATCGTGGCGGAAGAGACATCAAAGTGAACTCGAAATAGATCTACCAGAACAAGGAGCAAAAAATCGTTCAGCTTTCTCTTCGCAAAGTCCACAACGAAACCAATTTTCCAGTAGAAAGTTTCACAGTACAATTTCCCACACGAAAAAAATCCAAGCATAGATACCGGCAATGGGAAGCTACTGAAGTTGAAATCCATATCCGTTTTTTCTTTCCCCGTCTATACTGGGATCCACTTGGTTGGAGATTTGTCCTGTTAGGGATAGTAATTCCAATATGCTGGAAACCAAATAATGGTCGTCTGGTATGAAAAGCCGAAAAGCATTCTATCGTGTATCGTAGAGATTTGAAAAATTGATACCTTTTCGCCTGTGTGTCATACATGGAATTTTTTGGGGACTCTCAGTTAAAGGAGTAATAAATTAATATTACTTGTGTGGTTTCACACGTTCTGTTGGGTCGCCTTGGTAACGTTCCATGCAAACACCCGAGAAGTCTCAGGGTCTTTCGATGTTCCTGCAATTCTCGGATGTTAATATTAATGATATAACTACTGACTAGCTTCACCTGGAACTGACGCTGAAGAGATTACTGCATTTCCTTGTCTATCTGACAGTAATATGCCTCTCTGTGTCCTGAAGCAATAGACGGATAAGGAAACCATTCCATCACTGGGAACTGGAAGCAATGCTTTTGAAACCAAGAAAACATGCTTCCTTGCAACTTCAAAGTAAATTAATTTCCGGTAACATCCTTATTAAACACATGCGCGCCCTCATGTCTGGTGCCACACGTGATGCTAACAAAAACAGTGTGTAGAAATCTTATTCAACTTCAACGCTTGATTCGCCTTGGCTTTTCCCGTCGACCCGGCAACCTAGCCTTCTAATTAATGTGGAAATAACAGCATCAGTGATTACCTCAATTAATCACATTCGCTTGGAACGAGCGCCAAATAACAGCTATGTGAAAAATTACTTTGTTATGTAGCGGCATTTAAGCGTCGAGAGAAGCACGTGCATGAACATTATTTGCTCATATTCAAGGATTCCGAATTTACTAAGCCTGTGAGCTCTTTCAAGTGGATGTTTGAGCAGGCATATGGGTGGATGACATTTTAATGTTGACTTCCTCAAGCTTTTTGTGGGTGCTCAGTAGGGTGGGGGTGGTGATGTACATATATAGTTCAAGTAGAGTTGCCGACAGAAAACTCCCAATAATGATTAGTTATAATATCTGCTCACTCAGGTAGCAAGGCCCGTTCAGATAAGCTTGGATCCATCACAATAATACCTTTTGATCGTTACTCCACTGCTAGGCTAAAAATGTTCAAGGACCAATATATTCTCTAGAAAGGGGCTGGTACTGGTATGTAACGCAACCGGGAAATAACAAGTGAAATAGTCTGTTTTAATCTAGGATTAGTGTCGAAAAGTATCCACTAAACGATGTGTACATAATATATATATATGAAATATTTGTTCTCCCCCACGCGCTCAATGTTGAATATTTAATGGGATGATTTGTTTGGCCTTTTTTAAACCACTTACGATCCGCCCGAAAGTAGTTGAACCTAGAAGTATGAACAATATGCAATTATGCATAGTTACGTCTACATGTATCATGCGATAATCGATGTCGGTCTGAGGTCTTTGGTCTTTGTCTCCTCTTTTCTCAGTCGAGTGAGGCATACTATAAATTGGAAAACCGAGTAGCGATTAACTTTTGTTGTCCACTGAGTCCTCCCATTTCTGTATGTATCTGCATGTACCCAAGCTCAACATGCTTTGAACTATCCTCAGTAAAACAGAAATAAATTGCTGAGATAAGGGATAAGAGATAAATAAAATATTGGCAGAGTTAATCCACTATGGTAAATTCTACCTAATCTCCCTCGGAGACAAGTCCTACGATAGGACGGCAAAGAAAATGCATCCAATGTCGATAAAGACAAAAATGATCGTGTTGAGGTATCTGAAGCCTTAGAGCAATGCCAGAGCGCTCCTCCCAATTGACGCGGCAAGACGCGCCAAGGGCTCTTGACACATTGACGGCGTCACGATGTAACTAAATGATTCCGAGCGAAATGAATACATATCAGCACCTTAAATATTGGGACTCTCACTGTAAAGACCGAGGACTTTGGAAGATCCTTTCGGAAAAGGAGTATTGATATCTACGCTCTACAATAAACCCGATTGTCTGGGGCCAAAAGCTGCGACATATAACGCGAATTCGATAAAAATGGCTATAAACTTCTGTATTTTGGTAGCCTACACATTCAATAAGGTGTTGACATTGTCATCTTTGAGGGTTTCATTGATACCACTAAAAGAATTGGCTGATGAAAATCAACATTAGATCAGCTGATCGTGCTATTCGCTTCTTTACCGCGTATGCGTCACAGAGAGGTTGTCCTGACACCAAAGACACCTTCTGTTAACTTCTCGATGCAGGGACCTGTAACGTGCTTGCAGATGGCTATATCATCAGGCAGGCGGCAATGAGTGCCATGGGGCAAAAGGGTTTGGAGCGCGCAATCAGGGTAGGGAGCATATAATCCAGCAGAAGCTAGAAATTACCGTTCGAATCAGCTGCTGTCCTATACCTTGAAGATTTTTGAACGCATTCTTGACAACTGTTTTCCCGACATCGTTAAAATAACCGGAAATCAAGCCGAGTTTTGTTAAGACCTTCGGAATTACTGACGCAATATACCGCTTCGTATCTCTGTCAATGTTCAGCAAGGAGGCGCCCTCTCACAATTTCTCTTTGTTCTTGTTATTTGCACTGTCACATGGGAAATCCAACGTCTAGTGCAATATACACTGCTTAAGCTAAAATGTTAGAACTGAGCGATTAAAATATCTAGGCTTATTGCTATCATCCAATCGAGAACTTCGTTACGAAATTGCTTCACGCAATAGCGGATTAGGTGGCGTTCCACAGCTGGTGTCCTTTGTGATCGGCGTACCAATGAATGTGTCAAATCTAAAATTTACTGTGTCTTACTTAGTGTCGTCTGCCCGTCGCCCTCTATGGGTCTGAGTGTTGCTCGACTATAAAACAAAATAAACGGCGTTTTGCGATAATGGAGACGGAGATGTTGTGTTAGACGAAATGAGGATATTGGTGATCGATATGGGGTTGCACCGATCGTGGAAAAATTTCGAAGAAGGCGTTTTCGAAGGTATGGTCATGTAATTAGAACTAAGGCGAATTCTCTTGCCAAGAATGGCCTGAACATCGAAGTCGATGATAAGCGACCAGAAGGTTGGCTTGGATGAGTATTTGAAGGCCCCGCGATAACAACGAGTCGACCCCGCTTGTAAACGGGGTAAATCCTAGAGAAAAAGAAGGTTTGGCCTAAGATAGAAACTAACGAAGAACGTGGTGGACTAGTAAGCGCGTTGAGCAAAGGCGTATGTGAAGTCCGGGTCAAGGCAAGCAATGCAACCCAGTATCCCAGTATCCCATCCCCTCGCGGGAAAAACACTTGCGTTGAAGAAATTCGCAATATTGACAGATTAATTCATCAACAAATTACCTTCACAAACGCCTCTCAAACACGGAGCTAAACTCTGATACGTTTAGGGTAATTAGAAAAATCTGTTCTCACCTAGATAAAACAAATCGACAAACACCGATCATACCTCAAAACATCTCCCCGCCCGAAAGACAAACGTCTTATCATATTACTTTCTTACACATGACCGATGTTTGAAAATTGAGTTCAGTGAATCAATTTCGCCACTCCAATCGGTCCCATTCCTCTATCACACCGAACCCAGAGAAAACTTTTTCACCATTCTACTTAATTACCGGAATCACCGAGAAAACAACTTATTAATCTATTTTGGCACACCAAACATAGTCACGGCATCAATCGTGACGTCTAAAAATAAGGTTCCGGCAAAATCCCAAGCATAGCGATAAAATATGTGCTCCAAGCGTCTCCACCTCCTTTCCTCAATTATTAACCAGTGCCTCCTCAGAGTCCATTTCCCTCCCAATTCCTCACGCTACTTTCCTTGTACACCGTTGAAACTTCCAATTCTACAAAATCCTGCAATATAGGAATGAGCTGATCCTTTACACATCATCATCCCTTAATCATTAGAAATGTGAAACAAATGTGCTCCGTAGTAATATGAAGGTGCCGCCTAAATTGAGGTGTGACACCGCCGGCCGTTCCCTCAAAGCCATAATGTGCGCATTCCCACCAAATCTCATCCTAAAATACAGTTGTCCAATGCTTAAAAAATAGAGCTATTCCATTACAAACAGCTGATCAGAGCCCTCCTTACTTTTGGCGTCAACATGGTGCCTGAGAGAATGGTAAATGATCAGTGCTGGGCATATGTAAGAACGAAGGATATCCCAATAAATTCCCCCAAACCCGATATGATTCCTCATGCAGATTGAGCACTTCGAAGAAGTGAAGAAATATCGCACCCATTTGTTTCCTTAATTTCTCTTATCACTGCAATCCCAAAACCGCCTCTTCGATCCCCACGATAGAGTAGCCTTCTACACTGATTATTACTTCCAGTCCCAATTTTGGAAACCTTCCTAATGTTAGCCCTCCTCGAATTCTAAATTTGAGTGAACATTTTCTTTCGAGTTGTCGGAATTTTGGCTGATGCCGGATTTTACCTAAGTGCTAAGCAGTTAGGCTCGCACGTGTAGATGATAATATTATGCAAACTACAACACATTCGGTGATGTTGCCCTTCTTGTGGATGAAATTGCTACTCGCCGTCATATGCGGGTACGAACGGTTTCCACAAGCAGTTGAGAAATCATCTCGACTTTCTATATACTCAGACGGAGTCAACAAGCTGGATTTGACGATCTCTCCGCGGAGTTATCCATCGCTATGTGGAGACACCACGACTCGAAACTCACCTCACTGACTGACTTCTGACCTGTTCGTAGCTGGCGGAGCAACCTGGTAGAAACGGTCTGCCGTCGACAGGAAAAATAGAAAGAACAGAAAGCAGAATAAAGGTTATAAATTTATGAATTAAAAAAATAATTTAAAGTAAATATTAATCAATTAACAAAATAAAATATTAATGAATTAACCAAATAATAAATATTTTTTACTTCCATTCGTACGAAAATCCTGGTAATCCGAGACCTTTCCTAGAGAGTGGATCTGAAACGAATTTGATGTCGAAAACAGAGTCCGCCCGGATTGCATCTTATCACCGATATTATTTCTTCTTGTTATCAGTGGCACTTTCTGCTGCCTTGTACGGAGGACGTGGAGGAGTTCGATGAGTCATGATATACTTCCTCAAATACCACGACTACGCGGATGATATCTATTTGCTTCCTCACAGGGCCTTGGACCTTGGCCAAATGACTTTGGATTTGGAAAGGGAACTGGGTGAATTTGGAGTGACGTTAACACCAACAGAAATAAAATTCTCAGTCTGACAGACTTTGTAGTCTGTATACTGCACTGGACATGCCGTAAGTGAAACTGTCACGTACTGATTGCCGTTCCTATTGGTAGTCCGGAAATGTTCCCGTGATCAGCCCAGTTTTAACGATTCACCTTTTATCAAGCATTACGATTGCAGGTGTAATAGTATTGTACACCTGGACAACACATTCTGCACTGTCATCTTAGGTGGCAATATCATCCACGTCTCTGTGTCATAAGAGGCACGTTCACCCGCTCCACGGCTGAATTTAGGTGATGCATTCGGACCTTAAATATTGTAGTCCGTATCCACAGCTGATCGGAGACTAGATCACGGCAATAATATTGCGAAGGCATATGCCAGGGAGGGATAGCGAATATGTTAATTGAACTTTTTGTTGATGACGCATCGGATCACTTGGGAAGCAACTTACTTCCTCTCTTGTGGTCTTGTGGTCCACGGACTCCTCTTTTTTGGGTCAAACACCTAAGAACCCAAAAAGTTGAGTCCGTTGGTCCGGTCCGCCATCAAGTGGGTGCGGACTCAAGATTCCCAGCATCCTCAAAACAAATTGATTTCGGGCTGATTTAGGTTTGAACTTACGACGGATTTCACTTCGATATAATTCGCACACATGTTGTGTTTGCAATTATATATACTTTCGGTCACACTGCTCCCGGGGCAGAGGTGAGGCAGCGTCTGATGAGTTGGACGAAACCATCAGTCAACCGTTTTGAATAACTTGGGTGTGTAATTCAAAAAATGCTTCTGCTGATGTTGTCCGATACGCGTTGTATACCCGGAGTACACTTAGCCGACACAACATTCCCATTTTACTGCAGTTTACTTTGTTATCCAGAATAGTTGCCCAAACTGGAGCTGCGTGGAGTAGCACGGAACTGACTACTTTAGAAAGCAGAAGACGTCGACTTTGTCTAGGCTCACCAATGTTCAGTAGTACCCTCGAGAGCATTGGAGCAATGGAAGAGGCTTCAGTTGCAACACGCTCAATGTGTTTTTTTGAAGGTCCTATCAATCATTACTCCCAAGTATTTGAGCTGTTGTTATTCGTCAACTTTCATTTTCACGATTGGATTCTTTCTTATCTTGCTGATGAGAAGTATTTCTGTTTTATGTTCAGCAAGTGATAGGCCCGAATTTCTTATGCATGAATTGATCTCCCATATCGCGTCATTTGAGGCGAAGCCAATGGTTGTCACGTTGTCCGGAAGGCGTAGCGGCAACACATTTCATCAACATAATAAGCCACAGTAAGGGACTAGGACAGAACCTTGTGGCACCCTGCAAATTGTCGGGAATATTTTGCAAGGTTTGGAAAATGATCGCTTTGGGTGCACTCCTCACTAAGACGTTACTGCAAACCTTTAATTAGTGTATCACTGATGAAGGTGAGGTCTGCCACCGATTGAAATTCTCCCCTTCGAAATGTGTTGGCTCCGCTAAAGTTAGCAACCAGTAGCAGTATTAGCCCCCTTGCGTTTTATTTTCTGCTAACCCCTACATTCTTTGGGCCAAAAGTAATGAAGTAATTGACCTTATTATCTGCACTTCAAAGTTGATTAGAGAATCGCGAGTGCCAGATGAAGTCTCACTCTTATATCACTTAAATCAGAATTTAGTTTGGCTATTGTAGGCGAACAGTCAGTCAGTCAGAATACAAAGACGAAATCCTAGGAAAACGGATTGGAGAAAATTCAATGAACTGCTAGGCGACAAAATTGAGCTCCGAAGGCGACTAGGATCAACTGAAAACTCCGAATCGCACACTTTTAGAGTGCTTTGAAGAGGCTTGTCCTATTTCCCGAGGTCAACGCGGTGAAACGGTTCCATCGTGGAACGGAGAACTGCAAAGCAATACCGATGAAGATTGGTTAAACTTCCGGAACATACTGCATGAATATAAGAAGATCGTAAAACGTTCAAAGCGGGACTCCTTTAGAGCATATTGTGATGAGCTAGGAGGTGAAAGGGATACCTTAGAGGCTGTGCAGAGTCCTTAAAAGGGATGAGTCAGCAAAGCTGGACACTCTTCGAAAACCAGGTGGTACTTTCACGAAGTCCAGAGTTGAGTCTACATAAACTCTCTTGGAAGTACACCACCCGGGAGAACAGGTCTCGGAAGTGGGAGGAAGAGAATTATCGGTTTCTGCAAACCTTTCAACATGAAGATGATACAAATGAGAGTGGTTGTTACCAATGAAAGGGCGAGAGCTACTTTACTATCATTTGAACACTTCAAAGCACTTGGCATGAACGGTATCTACCCTGCCATGCTAAAGGAGCGTATAGTGTATTTTTCGAGAAGGCACTAAGGTCGCATCAACTAAATGCAAACCAACATCCTTATCAGTGTCTGAACTCCTGTGAGCCTCCTCTCCGCTTTTTGGTTTGAAAGATAGAGGACACAACTCTGAAATTGGAGTACGCGATGGGGGCGTTCGTGGACATTGAAGGTGCCTTGAACTGTGCGCTCTTCCAAAAGTTCTGTGATGCCGCCAGAGAGCATGGTGTTGATGAAACTTTAATTAAGTGGATCAAAGCTATGCTACTGCACAGATTGGTGTATGCTGAAGTGGAAGTTGATCGCTACTTAACAACAGATGCGACGAAAGGCTGCAGTCATGGAGGTGTGTTATCGGCACTTCTGGGGAGTATGCTGATCGACTCACTACTATGCGAACTGCAAAATCTGCCAATACACATTGAAGCTTATGCGGATGAGGCCGAGATTTCGAAATGGTGTGTGGAAGTACATAACGAGCCGTTGGTTTGATTGACAGTTGGTGCCTCAGCCATGGACTTTCAGTAAATCCAAATAAAACCACAATGGAATTATTTACAAAAAGGAGGAAACTGAATGGTCTTTGCCTTCCAGAGATAAGAAGTACAACCCTTCAACTCTCGGAAGAAGTGAAATATCTGGGAGTTATTCTAGACAAGATGTTTCTTTGGAACAAAACTGCGCAGAAATAAAGATGAAACGAGCTCTCATAGCTTATGGACTGTGTAGGCGGTTCTTTGCTTCGGCATGGGGACTTAGGCCTGTAGTAGCCCATCTAGTAATGTGCATCCGCAGTGTGGTAGGTTGAGGTGAAACAAAAGAATATTCGCTGTAAACTCACCACATTGTAAAGAACTGTGTGTCTGGGTATCACTGATGCCTCAATTTGCAGCTCTTGGATTTGTGTATTCAGAGCACTGCAATGAGAGCAGCTGATCGATTAATTCGATTATATCTATGGGCAAACCGAACCAGAAGAATGTCACTCAGGACATAGTGATATTTTCTGGACCAAAAACAGAAATGGTTCTGCAGCAGGAGTCCACCTCTGGAATAAAAGGGAGAAGTGGGCTTTTGCCGTGGGGAACGATTCTTCAGACTGAAGTGCATGCGATCCTAAGTGTGGCACCTGGATGGTTGAGGAGCGGTTAAAGGGTAGGCGCATAGCAATTATTTGATTACTGCAAAAGTCGTTCGTTGTAGAGATCGGTCATTGTGGTCTTGAGGGAAATGAAATCTCGGATGCTTTAGCAAAAGAGGGTTAGTTCAATTTCACTCATACCCGGACCGGAACTAGCAATTGGGGCATTGGCTAATGCTGCTATCAAAAACTGGAAATACGCTTCACGTGAAGAAAGATGTTTGAGCCTTAATGCTGTTAAACAAACTCAACTTGTCCTGTCAGAACCAAAGAAACATTTGTTCAGTTCCATCGTGTAATGAGGAAGCGAAATCCATATGCGAGTGGAAATTGTGCGTAGAAAGTTTCTCACATAAAATGTATACAAAACCTTTATACCCGAAGCACCAGCTTCCGATATTCCGACTTTATAAAGGGGGAACCGTAACTCCAGAACTCAGGCCTTTAGCAGGCTCATTGTACTAACCCCTGTTTATGATTTAAACAGCTATCACTATAGTTGGTATTCGAACACGCGGCGACGTTGAGATCGTGAAACTTATGCCCCAAACATTCGGCCATCGTTTAGCCATTTGCTTACAAAGCCAGATATTCTCTTTATAGATTATTGGAATGATAAATGGGAGAGTTTCGAAAAGAAGTTCAGCTGTCTAGACTGGTGCACGGACACACCGATAGAATTTCTAAGCTATGACAGAGGCATACTTTGCTTAAATTATGCGTATTCCACAGGGAGCAGTACGCTGTTCGCTATTTATTTAAATTTTACTGTCCCGTCAAGCTTGTGATAATATTTATTGTAAAAATCGGAATCGATTCCGAATATTCAGTCGCCAGTACCAACACTGAGCTCTCGAACATGCAAATAAATCTTTCCTAGCTTACCAAAATGTCGTCAACTTGTTGACTCTCCCATTATCCTAAGCAGTGACCGAGAACACTTCCAATAGCGAAATATATTTACTACTCACAATTTGAAGTGTTCCCGATAATAGGTTCGCATAAATTTGCTAAAAGAGCTCCTTTGCAATTTCAGCTCTGCAAGGGAAGATAATCCGAACTCCCCAGTGTCATTTCGTTTAGTTTTCGGATGCGAAATCAATGATGCTAATCGATTTACACTTCAACGTAGCCAGATCGGACGCCGGGGACGATTCTCATTATTGTAGCATAAATGTTGATTGCGAAGCTTTACATCCAGGCCATGAGACGAAATTAATGGATTTCGGGATTCGTCTACATGGGTTGAGGAATTGCGTCATAAGCTGGCGTAATACCAAATAATGGAAACTGGTTTAGTGAAGTATTAAAAGTGAGAACTATCTGCATTTATTTGTATATATTATTTAGGCCTTTGGGTATCTTTGTGCCAGCGGCGAGGGGCAGACTGGTGTGGTAGCATTTTACTCTGCATCGTCCTTAATGGCTAGAGGATAAGAATTTGTAAACGAGTTGAAAGGTTACATGCAGAAGTATTTGCGGCTTTACATTTTCGAGCAGCGTGACATAAGGAACATGTACTACATTAGTGCTCTTTTGAGTTGCTATAGATACCAAAGATATCCTGCCGTAATCCAAAGAAGATTCCGAAACTATTTAAGCAAGTTTCCAAGAAGTTGGAGTCGTGTTCTCAAATTCAAATAATCAAAGATCAACTGGAAATTGCTTGTCAGTTTCCGGCTAATTACCATTTAATAACAGCATCCCAGTACCTGTACTTACACATCCCAGTCAGTTCAACGCGTGCCGAATTAAATTTTCATTTATCCAACTAAAAACATACCGAAATCATTCTCACCCGGTAAGCGCTAAGTCTTGCGGAATCTGATACGATCTGGGAACTCGGGAAAGTTCTGCGTTGGTCGTGAAGTGGTGCGATGCATTATAAATTTTGCAATTTGCTCAACTACTCTCTGGAATCTCTTAATCAATAAAACTTACAGTCTGGCATTTGAACAATAAATTTTCCTACCATAGCCAACGTTCCCAGCTATATGCATGCACGTGTGCATGTATCTACTACGGCTGCATTCAGAGCTCGCATCTGCACGATGCCTTATTTTTCGCTTCACGGGGGTATTAAACTTGAAAAATCCTTGATGCATTAAAATTCTTAAAGGATTCTCAATATAGGAATACTCGGAAGTAAATAGAAGATGGATTTTCGGACAAAAGTGGAATTAACGATAAATCCTGTTACAAGCCAAAAGAATCTTTGAGAAGGAGATTTGCATTGAAGGAGGATTTAGCAGAAGCGAGAGGTGAAAAAAGTAGAAAACTACAATTTAAAGCTAAAGAACAGGCAAAGGAATATTATAAATAAATTGAAATCCGAACACTGTTTGAGAAAATATATGTGTTCAGAAAGAGGGTAAAAGGACTTGGAAGATTTTCTTCCTCTTTACGAAAACATTCTAGGCTATGTCTGTTAGATACAAACCAAAGAAAATTAACCAAAAAGGATAAAATAAAAACCTTACTGAGGGCGAATAACGACAAAAAAACTCAATTTTCGCAGGAAAAGTTGAAATCCGGACAGCGCTAAAAAGTCGTAATATGGACATTAAAAACTCAAAAAAGAAACAAACAAGTCGGAAAACTGGAAGCTTGACGCTTCAGGTATAAAAGGTTTTGTGTTTCTCTGTGTGAGGAGCATAATGTAGTTCTCTATTGGCTGATAGCATTGACCCGAGGTATTTAAATCGCTCAGTTCTGGGTGGGTTACTACCATTGCCAGAACTGAGCGACTTAAATATCTCGAGAGGCAGGTTGCTGCCATTGCCAGAAGTGAGCGATTTAAATATCTCGAGTCAATGCTATCAGCTAATGGAGAACTGCGTTATGAAACTGCTTCATGCATTAACGCAACCTGGATAAGGTGGCATTCCAAAACTTCTGTTCCTTGTGATCATCATGTCAGCGCACGTCCCAAATCTAAAATTTACTGCAATGTCGTCCGTCTGCCGCTCTCTATAGTTCTGAGTGTTGGCTGACTATAAAAGACAATGAACGGCGTCTTGCTGTAATGGGGACGAAGATGCTGCATTGTGCTGGTGGTGTGACAAGTTTTGATCACATCTGAAATGAGAATACCCGCGATCGATATGGGTTTGCACCGATCGTGGAAAAACTGCGAGGGAGGCGTTTTCGATGGTGTGGTCACGAAATTCACGCTAACGAGACTTCACTTACCAATATTGGTCTGAACATCGAAGTCAATGGTAAGCAACCAAAAATCCGTCCGAAACAACGGTGGCTTGATACGCTGGATGGGGATTTAAAGGCCTCGCGATTACATCCTGATCAGGTATTTGATAAAATAAAATGACGAAACCGATCACGACGAGCCGATCCCGCTTGTGAATGGGATAAAGGCTGAAGAAAAAGAAAAAGATGTGAGGAGCGACGAGTGCACGACAGCTTGTCACATTGCTAAAAATTCCATTGCCCTCCATTTTCTAGAAAGAGATTTAAATAAATCATTTGATGTCAACCTCATACGCTGAGTTTGATATTATTAGCAAATGTCAAGAATGTAACCTAAATCAAATATAAAAAAAGTCGGGAAACCGGAAACTGGCCACTTCAGGCATGAAAGGTTTTGTTTGCATCTTCTGTGAGTATATTTAAGTGTAGAACTATCCCATTTGTACGTAGCCCGTTATGTATATGCATTTAGCATGTCTGACTACCCACTTTAGTGTGATATTGATATTCAGTTGCAGTAAATTTTTACGGGAAAGTCAACTTTGAGCTACTGTAACTTTGTTACTAATAGTATGATTTTGATCAAACTTGGGAATAATATGCTCCATATTATATTTTATACTACAACCAACTTTTATAACTCTGGGATACACTTAAGGGGGTTTTACTCAATTTCCCCAAAAATATGCTAATATACTATTATTGACTTAATTTGAACGGATATCGATATGGAGAGTATTTTGAGGCCTGGGCACCATATCGAGGCAGCTTCAGTATTTTTTTCAGATTTTTTGGCTGTGTAGTTTCTGAGAATGAGTCCGTTAAAGAAATCATCACTTTCCACCCCTCTCATTCCCCGCCTTTTTAACAAATCTCAAAACCAAGACTGGCTTCGAAAAGTACTAGCCGAGACCTTTCATTAGATAGCCTACATGGCTATATTCGGTGAAAACAATTTTTATACCCCCCTTTTACATGTATGGGGACCCCCCCTAAATCTCAACGTAGAACGATACCACTCACTGCACAGTCCCCCTCACTGCTTCACAGTCCCCATCTTCTGACCAAATTTCGTCCTAATCGGTATAGCCGTTTCTGAGAAAAATGCGTGTGACAGACAGACAGACAGACATTGAACCGATTTTAATAAGGTTTTGTTTTGCAAACAAAACCTTAAAAGGGTGGGGAGAATTAGATTCTTTTTGAATGGAATTTTAATATTTCGCACTACCCTGATTTTTTTTCGGATTTTTAGGTTGGGTACTCTCCGAAAATGAGTCCTGTCTCACTTTAAGTGCGTACATTTTGACTCTTTATTCACGCCAAGACTAATGTCAGTTTCGGAAAGAGCAAATTGAGACCTTTGAAAAAATTTTTTTTGAATCCCCCTTTTTCCATATATGGGGAGCCCCCTTTAAACTCCACCTAAATTTATGCCACTCGTTGTATGTGTGGGATTTCATAGTTTCCATCTGTCCACCAAATTTCGTTCAGATCGATCTAGCCATTATGGAGAAAAGTGCGTGTGACAGACAGACAGATATTGAATAGATTTTAATAAGGTTTTGTTTTACACAAAAATAACTAATTAATAACTAATTAAGGCCAGCGTTGTTGACGCATGGAAGACGTCAAAACGTACGCAAATTATTCCGAGACAAAGAACTATGCGTATGTACACCAACTACTATAAAGATGGAGGAATTTATGAAAGCCCTTCGTAAAAGAGGGTAAATGACACTTTTTTTGAAAAATCCATTTTTTGATAAATCCATAATTTATTGCGAGAACTTACATAAATTTTGTAGATTGTCAACGGATTCAGCCTACTTTAAATTTATATGCGAAAACCAAACCTTTTAAAGTTTTGTGTGAAATAAAACCTTATTAGAATCGATTGTCTGTCTGTTTGTCTGTCTATCTGTCTGACATATCTGATTGACCTAGAAACGGCTGAACTAATTGTCACGAAATTCGCTGAGAGTGCGTGGTTTCTGAAGCCCTTTACATACAACAGGTGGCATCATTTTCTACTGGGTTCGAGGGAGGGTCTCCACACAGACGAATATGGTGATGTAGTGTATCAAATCGAAATTGATCCTATTTTTGATATTGATTGAAATATAGGGGAGTGATGGGTCCAAATGACGCCCAAAAATTGTAACAGAACCTCAAAACCTATCTAACTGAAAAATCTGAAAAAAATTACATTGCTGCAGCCAAACGAAATTAAGGAATCAAAAGACATTCATGTAGGGTACTAAGTGAAAAGTCTCGATTAGTGTTTTCCGAAACTGGTATCAGCTTTGATGTAAATTGTACATTGCGTCAGTAAGGATTTGAAATATGCACACCTCAAGTTTTCAGAAACTATACAACCAGAAAATCAGAAAAAAATCTGGGTGTTGTGCTTATACGAAATCTAGGTCTCAAATTATGTTTCATTCTGATATCTGCTCAAATAAACATACTAATAACATATTACCAACTATTTCAAATTGAGAAACCTCCTTAAATTTATCCTACGAGTACTACATTTTGAAGGGACATAGAGGGCAATATTGCGCAAACTAACGTTTCAATGTGGCTACTACTTACTAATTTATCATCATCATCATCATCAACGGCGCAACAACCGGTATCCGGTCTAGCCCTGCCTTAATAAGGAACTCCATACAATCCGGTTTTGCGCCGAGGTCCACCAATTCGATATCCCTAAAACCTGTCTGGCGTCCTGACCAACGTCATCGCTGGGTCTGCTTCGTCTTCTTTTTCTACCATAAATATCGCTCTTATAGACTTTTTGGGCTGGATCATCCTCATCCATATGGACTAAATAACTCGCCGACGGCAACCTGTTGAGCCAGATTTTATCCATAACCTGACGGTTGTGATATCGCTCGTAGATTTCGTCGTTATGTAGACTATGGAATAGTCCACCCTCATGTAGGCGGCCAAAAATTCTTTGGAGGATTCTTCTCTCGAACGCTGTTGATTCGGCCTACTTTTTGGTCGTTTACCATCGACTTCGATGTTTAGACCAATCTTGGCAAGTGGATTCTCGTTAGCACGAATTGCGTGACTATACCATCGAAGACGTCTCTCTCGCAACTTTCCCACGATCGGTGCAACCCCATAACGATCGCAGATATCCTCATTTCGGATGTGATCAAAACGTGTCACGCCTCTAGTCCAACGCAACATCTTCGTCTCCATTACCATAAGACGCCATTCATTGTCTTTTATAGTCGGCCAACACTCAGAACTATAAAGGGCGGCAGGATGGACGACATTACCGTAAATTTCTGATTTGAGACGTTCGTTGATACGTCGATCACAAAGAACACCATTTGTGGAACACCACTTCATCTAGGTTCCGTTAATGCATGAAGCGATTTCATAACGTAGTTCTCCATTGGCTGATAACGTTGACCTGAGTTATTTAAATCGCTCAGTTCTGGGCAGATTACTACTGCTGACAGTGTTTGTGCCTGTTTCATGAGGATCGGTCGTTAAAAATTCAGTTTTGTTTAAATTCAATCTGAGACTGTGTTGAGGCGATCACCCCATTTTTGGACAAGTGGTTCGTGATCATTTTTGCTATTAGATGCTAGGAAAACATCCCACAACTCTGCATAAAGCAGTGGACGCTGGACGTTGGATCTCCCGTCTGACGGTGTTCAACAGGAGTTCACCCGAAGTATGAGAGTCCAGGGACTATCTCGATTCCCATGGTACCAGTATACCCGTGGTGAGGTTTCGTGACCAATTTAGCACTTTAGATGAGTCCTCATGCAGACTCAAAGTACCGTTCTTGCCATTAATGTAACAGGAGTGTTCGATATCCTGTGTACGTTCGTTACGACTTTTAACAAGTCGATACAGATCCCTCTCGCTATCCCGAGTGTCTGGTTTATCGTAAAGATTTTCGTAATGGTCCGCTCGGGTGGCAGTGACTACTTTCTTTGTTTCCTGATTCTTATAAATTTGCCAATTGGCCAGCGTTTTATAGTCGAAAAATTTGTGGTAGAGGCATTTCTTCTCACGGACTTTCATTTCAACATCCTCATTCCAAAGCCAAGTATCTCGGTGATGTACCGCTTACCCGAAATGGTGACCCCGAGGGTTGCAGAGGCCGCCTTGTGATCGTGTCTTTCATTTGGTTCCACGATTCTTCCACATTCGTAATGGTTGGTATTCGTGTGAGTGAGATCGTTTCTTCTTTCTTGTCACCAAATCGCCACCATTTAATACGTCGCGGGCCAGTGCGTTCATCACGCTGTTTTATCGGTGGCTCAATTCGCACGACGGCAATAAACGGTCGATGTTGAGGTGCGATGGTCTCATAGGGAACGGCTTTGCAATCAGTGACAGTGGTAAAATGAGAATATAGTCGAATATAGTCGATTTGCGTTTTACTGTTCCCACTATAAAATGTGGGAAAATGAGACAATCGTTTGATGAACCATGTATTCAAGTCAAGGTCATGTGTGTCCGCAAAATCGATTATACGCCACCCTCATTACGCGTCCCGAACCCCTTCCTCCAAGGCACCTGTTACCGTCTGCCTTTCCACCCACATGACCATTAAGGTTGCCGGCAATGCGAATGTCAATTATTTTCGTTAATTATGACGTCAGCATCGTATTTGCTTGGCTTCAGATGCAGTTCGCACGAAGTTTAAGCTGCAAGAACTTTGTCGCTAATAGGCGGATTTGCGTGAAACTTAGCATACGTATGCATAAGCTGGATCCTTTCCTCTCTGTTAAAACTTTGTTTGATAAACGAGCACTTTTCTCCAAAGTGCACTTCAGCTGCATCCATTCCAAAAAAGGTGTAGCTGATAGCTACAGGCTTATTTCTACCCTCTTAACTTGATGAACACTGTGTTAGAAGTAGAAATATCCCGGGCTATGACTTCGCGTAGCAATACGCACTCGTTCATAACCTAAATAGTTTCTTCCAGAAGTGGAAGTATATTTCCTGTAAGCTAATCAGTAAAACTCGAACCCCTTCGCGGCCTCAATCATACTCTTCATGGCAAATATCACTCTGTTGATGACCTCATTGTCATTATACTCCATGAAGGAGCTCATTTAAATTCATATTTAAATGAATTTTACCGACACGCCAAATGGAAATTAGCCCTCAACCACCAAAAATTCTCAGTAATTATCCTTCGAAGAAAAATGAAGATGTCCCGAAAATGGGCTTTGACCTTTTAACTTATACCCCAAAACACACACTTCCCTGTTCCTACAGCGAACCAGGTCATTCAGTTAAATGTCAGTATAATTTCAAATATGTCCTTCTTTTGCCACGTGAACAAGACAACAAGTTGACACTTCATCCGATTCTCCGCCACAATCAGTTGACTTGTAAAGGAGTCAAGACTCTCTGTTATAACCAGTTAATACGGTACTCCTGGATGGAAAGATTCCACTTCGAAGGAGGGAGGTCCTTTGCAAATGTACAGCCATCTACAAAAATGATGACGGCATGAAGTACATATGCAATCAAATCCGATATGAGACTTCCAAAATGCCATACACCGACAGCGTTCTGGCGAGATACGTGGCAAAATTCCTTGAAACGTGTCAGTCACACGCCAACGCCTTAGTTTTCGAGTTTTTGGGCATCGAGATTAGCAAGGAGAGTTTCCTCCAAACGGAACACACATGCTTGCACCTAATTCCCTGACTATAGGCGGAGTCGTTTTCGAGTAAATTAAGTGTGGCAGGCAGACAGGCAAATAGACAGACATTGAATTGATTTTAATAAGAATTTACTTTATAAAAAACCTTAAATTTTCGTTTGGAAAAGGTATCTGTAAAGAATTTTGAATAAAACACCATTAAAAAGAAGTTGTTTTCAATATATAAATTCAACTAAACAGTGAACATCCATGGAAAAGATTAATAAATCTCTTTAGCGCAGAAGAGATGAAGAGTTCTGCAATAAAAACCCTTAAAAATGAATTCCAATTAGCTGTAACTAACCAGAAGTTTATTGTGATTTTATCGCAGATACGTGCTCCTCCTAGTATAGGTAGAGGTGAGCCGAATAGCCGATAAGTATGTAGGCGTATTTGGGTTAGGAAGATCCACCAGTTTGTAGTAGCATTTCTTCTCAAAAGGCTAATTTGGCCAAGATTTAGCGTCTCGGTATCAAGAACTGAAACACGGTCCAAGGTTTGGCATTATGCAACCTTAATTGTGAAAGTTGTGAATTTTCAGCATGACTGCAACCACAGAATAAAAACGAGTTTCAAAAGAGTTTTATGCCAATATGAGTAACCAGTCCTTGGCTAAATGAAACGGCAATTTGTTGCTTTCATTCCACTGTCTTCATTCAGGCAAAGACGTTCGCGTCATTTGATTGTCTACCACTTTCAGCAATACAGGATAAATTTGAAACCCCCAACCTGCTAAGTTTCCACTAAACTTATGATCTCTGGAAAATCCTTTGGAATAAATTAGCTGATGTTACCAAAATTGTTCCCTCAGTTTCTTCCTGAAGAATAGTAGCTCAAAAACTAATTTCCACTTTCAAATATAGATACACTTATCTGGGGTGTGCTCGTTTTAATTACACCCATAATACGGCTATGCATAGGAGCACACATCCTCATAGGAATTGAAAAACTTGAACCGGAATTTTCTTAATGTTCAGTATGTCATTTACCTGTTTTCCACATATGCGTTCTTTTCGAAAACTTTTACAATTTACACCGCTCAATTTTCACGTAGGTGCACATATAAGTACGACTGTGTGTACTGTTCAAGCATCATAAATTCTGGGAAAACTTTTCCTGAAATTTATTATTTTGTGCGCTTGTCTTCGTTATAATACGAAAGATAAAGTTTCTTTCAGAAAATTTCAAGTCATCATATACGAAATGTTCGTAGATATATGCTTGTGTGTACCTAGATTCCTGAATAATGCGTATAAACCCCTAGATATGCTGAAGCGTATTTTTAAGTTGTGTAAGTATGCTTACTGTTGATTTTATTGCTTACGTCAAGCAGAACTTACTTAAGCATTTTGAAGTGAAAAGAATTCTTTCGATCTTTTAAGGCTTTATCACGAGGACAGTTACGTATTGTAAATACAAACAAACCTAACCTACCAGGGTGCAGCAGGTACGAAACGTTATATGAAACTCTAAAGATTGAATTATGTGCTCATATGTCATAGCGACAGAATTAAGTTTTAGATATACACTAACTTGTCCTGTGAATTTGAGTTTAAGAACACAGTCAAAATATTCCCCTCTTCTTCTCAGCCTTCGTCTCGTTTAGAAGCGGGTTCAGCTCCTCTTGATCGGTTGTGCCATTCTGCTCGGTATAAAGCTTGATCCTGATTCAGTCACGCGGTTTTCAAATCCCCATCTAGCGTATTAAGTCACCGTTGTGTGGGCCGGCCTTTTTGGTCGTTTTCCATCGACTTCGATGTTCAAACTAATTTTGGCAAGTGAATTTTCGTTTCTTTACTGTACAACCCCATATCGATCGCGTATATACTCATTTCGGATGTAATCAAGGCATGCTCCTCCACATTTTCGTCTCCATTACCACGAGATGCCATTCGCCATTTTCTTGTCAGCCAACACTCAGCTTCACAGACAGGACGGACGATACTACCGTAAATTTTGCATTTAGGATGTTTGTTGTTATCTCGACCACAGTTGTAGAACGCCACCTCATCCAGGTCGCGGTACTGCGTGAAGCAATTTCATAACGTAGTTCAGCATTGGCTGATAGCATTGATACGGCATATCGCTCAGTTTTGGGCAGGTCACAGTTACTGGCAGTGATAGCTACAATGACATAAGTGGATGGGCGATGGTTATATGACCATCATAAGTGGAGACGATTAAGAGGGGAGAGCTCTCCTAAAAATCTGAAGAGATGGACAAATTGACCGTGAAGGTCCGCTCGCAAATTTTGAAGCTTCATCCAAGTACTCGTCGACACATTACACAGTTCTGTGCTAGCTAGTTTCGAGAATGTAGGGGGGGGGGGATCCTTTGAGCACTTCGAACCCTAAATGGCGCCCAACGTGGGGCTAACAATTCTATAGGTTTCGAATAGGGACCAACTCTTTCAGTGCTTCTCCTATTGATCACATTTTGTTTTTGCAACTGGCGCCCAATGTGGGGCGCAATATACATATCCTTGGTCCTAATTACTTGAATTATTGAAAGATAGACAGCTCACAACTTCGTTTGTCAACATTGTTCCCCGCTAGGCTCCACAAGGCACTTGACTTCGTCCATCAACTTTAGGTTTCGCGCATTTTTCCCCAGAAGCAAGTATGCCTTTGCCCATTTTCCCTATTCCACCTTACAGAGTACAGTTTTCCTATTCTTTCCCTGTAGTATAACACGAAAGTTGAGTCATCCTTGGGAGTTTGTTGCATTTTGTTTGAAAGGGTAAGATGTAGACTTCACTAGGGAAGTCTCTCAGGGGTCGGTGGAGATGCGTCCAGGGCCGGCAAAGCGTCTTGCCCTAACCTTCGTTTTGTATGGTGTCTTCAGGCTTTAGGTTTCGCAAGGGAGCGTCGTTTCTTCGTTGTCGGGGGAAGAATAAGAGAGATGCAGAGGTATGCAGCGTGAGGCTGTGCCTGGCTGTCCCCAATACTTTGTCTACGGTCAATTTGCCGACTTGAAACAGCAAAGATTAGATTGGCTTGGATTTCGTAGCGATTTCGTTGTCATTTTCTCCTTTGTAGGGAGGAAAGTACCGATGAACGTGTAACATTTGGTTGGATAACGAGGATGGCAGCTAGGTGCTGGGTCCGGTCGTCTCCAATGGTGTATTCTCATCTCGTTCATGGATTCCAGACAAGGAAGAATGGATTCTCGCGCTTCCCTCTTTTTGTGTTTTGCTTATTTATTCTCCTATTCTACGACAGGGAACGACTCTTTCGGTATTTCTCCTATTGATTACATCTTGTCATTACGTAGTTCTCGTTTCATTAGGATCATTAGTTAAAAATTGTGTTTTAATCAGAAGCAATTTAAGACCGTATGCAACACGCTGATTATTCAAATTTTGACCAAGTTTATATAGATTAGTTTTGCTATGAAACACTACGAAACCATCATCTGTATAAAGCGGTATATAGGGCACTGGACGTTGAATGTTGAGTGTGACGGTGCTATAATAAGAACAAAGAGGAGTGGTGAGAGACGCGCTTCTTTGAAGAACGCACTCCTTCTCCACTGTTCTTCGTCAATGACCCTTGCAGCGATGCACTGGTTGGCCACCTTGGCAGCGTGGATTCCACGACATGGCGTAGCCAGCAATGCAATTATCGCCCCTCCTTGACGCATTATCTGCGCATGGTGAAAACCTTACCCCCTTTGTCGCGGCTTCGTTTTAAGTTAAAATGAATGTAGTAGCAAATATTTATTACTTTAATAGGTTTTTTCAATGAAAAAACTCACAATTTGTATTTTTGGAAGTCCTTATCACGTTAGGGCAAAAGCACGCATGCCTATTGTGAGGCAAGCGTTCCTTGTCCACAAAAAATGCATAGGAATGCGCCTTAGTATATAAGGCACCAGCATCTGAGAAGAGACTTTCAGCACCATAGTAATTGTGGCGCAGGCAGGGTGCTAGTGCATTACCTCTTCACTGCCAGTTCCGCTTGCGATCACTGTGCGTCCTCGTGTCAGGTCTCTTGTACGTGTAGTACTGATAAATGGAATAAGTGATCTCCGAAATATCGGTATATGCGAATAAAATAAATAACAATAGAGAAAAAGCAAAAACTCTAATTATTTCAAATAATTCAATCATTTAGATCCAGTTCAAGGCCACCGTCGGTAGAAATCACGCTGCCTAGATATACAAGTTGAGCAATGGCTTCCATGCTGTACCTATTAATGCAGATAAGGAGAATGCGATGATCTGTCGTACCGAGACCCTGGTCTTTATCTTCAATTTCACCCTCCACGCCTCTCTTTCCAAACCCAATATAATTTGCCTAATGTCCATGACCCGATGAGGGAGTAGATAGATGTCAACAACAAAGTCGAGGTGGTTGCTGCCGCGTCTTCAGGACAGCGCAGCATGAAGAACGTCACCGACAGCTAGCAGAAATAATATCGGTGACAAGATGCAACCCTGGTGGAATCAGCTTTCGACCCCAAATTCTTCAAGCATTTAACCTTGGTACCTCATATTTCCCCCCCCCCTTTTTCCCCTCTGATAATGGCTAGTAGTTTTTCCGGAATTAGGTTTTTCTGAATGGTCTTCCTGCGTTGAGCAAGTCAAATTCACTCTTTGTTCACGACAACTTTTCGAAATCGATGAAGAGCAGATGAAGTCAGGATCTAAACTTGGCGCTCTATTTCAAAATAATCCATAGAGGGTTGATGTAGCCAATGAAGTAGGATCCAGAGCGAAAAACCAGTCTGCTGAAGCTTTCAATATGTTTCTTGATGCGTTTCTGAATTATTTTAGCTAATATATGTTCAATGGTAGCGAGCACTCAGATACCGTTCCAATTGTCACACTTAAAACAGGTTCATTTCTTCAGAATACCATAATTCCCTTTTTCCACTCTAGGGGAAGGTCTTGAATTGCCAATATTTCGGTACGAGTGGAAGTAGCAGCTCTGCAGTAACTACAGGTGCAACGATTCATCGTTGCGGGGATACCGTGTAGTCCAGAGACTTGACTTCGTTTGAGTGCATTGACGGCCGAAATAATTTACCTTCTGCTTGGAGAGCCATTTCATTGACAAGAAGAGGAAATTCACCGGATATGACAAGAACCATGGTGAACTGTTCTGGGTAGTGCCTCCTTATCGTGGATGAGGGATCAACTGAAAATGTCCTTCACAGGACCATGGAAAAATTTGTGACCATATCCAAGTTCTTTCGTAATGTGAAATAAACTTCCGAAATCATTGTGTTCTGCGACATTTTTTGCTTACCCTGACCAGCGCAAGAACAAGTTGCCTTTCATCACGGCGCACACTACGCCGAACTTCCCTTAATTTCGCTCGGTATTGATATTCTTCCATCGCTCCGTTTCCAAGATTCTACAGTCAGCAGATATTATGACGCCCGTTCGGGACGTGGTGGACGACTTCTGTAGCACCCGAAAGAAGAGCATTTTTGATGGCTGCAAAAACTCCTAAGTCTGCTGCTGAAACCAAAGTGGTCAATATGATTGTATATGAGTCAGTTATTTGAGACTCATCTGACCATATTTGTTAGATAATCGTTTAATAGACCATATGTTGACAAATACAGGGTCGTTATTGTCCGTAAAATCGTCTAGACGCTCGCCATCCCCTTTGCGTGCTCCAAATACCTCTCTCTTATGGCACCTGCTGCCGTCCCCCGTTTCAACCACATGACCACCAGATCGCCACAATAACAATGTGGTCCTCTGCAGGCACAATACTGATCTTTGTGCGTAGTAATTGCCAGAAGACATTTTTCTCGGCATGGAGTCCACCTGCCTGTGGTTTGTATGTAGTGAAGAAATGATTTATATCGCTGGACTTTCATAATGGTATCACGAAAACCTTCAGAGATGGCAATGTCAACACCAATTTGGTTGTAGGCTACCAAAATACGAAAGTTTGTAGCCATTTTTATCGTGTTCGCGTTCTATGTCGTAACTTTTCGCACCACACTATTGAGTTTCTTGTGGAGTGAAATATCAATGCGTCTTTTCGGAAGGGTTCTTTGGAGTTCTTTCGTCTTCAACTTGCTTCTCGTAAAAGGCCACTAAAACGGATAGATATTCAGGGGCCTATTATCTTCAAAATTTCAAAACTCTATTGTTATTTAAGTGTCAACAACGCATCGGATAGAGACTGGCTTCAAAACAAAGCGGTTTATGGCTGGTTTCTAAAACGTGTGTACGCTCGTCCCCTACTTTATCGCGAGCCCCAGAATGCTTGGTTTCTTTAATTTGAACAAGAATTCCAGCGATATAAATTAGACAATCTGCGCTTAGGTGAGATCAAATGACAGATTGTTCGTCTACCCTTGCACCTACAAGGGTCTATAAGTACTGTAAAGCTACAAAACCTGCAAAGTTCACAAAAGTGCTCCCATTATGTTAGCTTTCGAATACCATGTCAAAATAATGTGCTTTTGCATGCACCGTATGCGCTTATGATTGACTACAAAAGTTGACTTAAATTAACTCGGCCATAAACATCCACCCTCCGTTGAGCGTTAGGTTAACCATTATTCTTGATCGACGGCAATCGTGAAGGTTGGTTTCGAAAGAGTTCGGGGTATTTGTGATAGTGGGTTCAGTAGATGTTTTTGTTTATGTCTCCAATAAAGATCAATTACTGGGGCCAGGATACTGCAGAACCCAATGTATCTGACAGTGATGTGGTGGACGCCATTCGGTAGTATTGTTGCCTTTAGACTTTCCTGCTGCTGTAGGCAGTCCACTTTCAACTTGTTCAATTTTTTTAGAAAGGATTCATTCATATTTTCATGGTGGCTTGACGAGATGTGAAGGTACAACGGATTTGGTAGAGTTCCAATCGATGTGAATGAAATGCTTGATGTGTTTGGATAGTAACAGATTCTCCCTTTATAGCACAAGTAGTGTCCGGATAGCTGAATGGGTAGAGCACAAGGCTATCGTACGGAAGTTCGTGGTTCAAATTTCACTGGTGGTTGTGGAATTTGTATTGTGATTTGACGTCGGATAACAGTTGACTCAGCTGTGAATGAGTACCTGAGTCAAATCGAGCGAACAAAATGCTGACCACATTGCCTCCTATAGGGTACTGTAATCCTGTCGTGTACCGTTACGGTCTTCAATCAAGTGCTCTAACACATTTCAAGGCCCTGATCCAATTCGACGATTCCGTAGCCTACACAATGACGAAATCTATGAGCGATACCATGACCGTCCGGTTGTGGATAAAATCCGGCTCAATAGGTTACGGTGGGCGGGTCACTTAATCCGTATGGATGAAGATGATCCCACCCGGAAAGTCTATAAGGGCAATATCTATGGTAGGAAAAGAAGACGAGGCAGACCCTGCCTAAGATGGAGCGCTGGCGTGGGCCAGGACGCCAGACAGCTTTTAGGGATATCGAATTGGTGGACCTCGGCGCAAAACCGGGATGTCTGGAGTTCCTTATTAAGGCAGGCCTAGATCGGATACCGGTTGTTGCGCCGTTGATGATGATGATGATCCAATTGGATTGTTGCGACAACGAGTATTATTATTGTCATTAAGTGTTGTACCGCAGCCTATATTAACCTCTTCTTTGTCTTCTATAAAAAAAGATCCAACGATTTATGGTCAGCAACTAGATCTATCACTGTGGATCATCTAATTTCGATCTTTTGCACTATTCTTTGCTGCGTGTGTGCCTGATTAAGTTCATTTCACATGCATTTATATTTAATCCTATTCCCTAGAGGGGGTGCCGTTGATTACAAAGATAGTTCAACTTCCGTGTTCGATGGCAATGCCCCACTTCCTGTTCAGACATCGGCTAGTATTCATTTTGATTATAGTGCGGATTCCATTAGTAAGAATTGACACTGGCACTATACGGAATAGCATGAGAGTTTCTACAGATATTAATGGCAGTTTTAATCTGAATATAATGTGCTCTGCCTCATAGCCTGAATTCAACACTCCAAAGAGTGATTTGGCAAGGTTACCAACAATCTTCAAAGCCCCTCTTTCCCGATTTCGTAACCTCTCGCTATTGGAATGTCGCAATGGTTCGTTGTAAGCCGCTATGTTGGTTAAGAGATCACTACACTGCAGTACGGTAGTTGAGCACGAGTAGCGGTTGGGCAGTTGATTACAAATACTCTGGAGTTTTTCTTCCAGTATGATGTGAGGTTGGAGTATACTATTAAAATTCAATCGTTTACGATCAAATGAGCTGCTCCTAAACCTTCGAAGTAAAGCTCTGACGGAGATTGAAAAGGTGATCCATGGTTGGTTATTAAGAATCGTTAGGATTAAATTAGTCCCTAGTAGCAACTTTATTGGAGAACTTGAAATTTTTCTCTTCTTAGCTTTTGGCCATTGAGATGCTTCCATTTTTTGCATGCAAATGGAAGGTACTGTCCGCTTTTCTGGCGGTAATGAGGCTTCTTACTTTTTTACTTCTTCTCTATTTGTAGGTTCACCAGGTAGCTGTTCTAGGTAATGAATCGCTCTCTGCAGGACTCCAAGGTACGCCTTTTGTGTACGGTTGCCTCTGCCCTTGAAGTAGATTCGCCGAGTCCCATCAATATTTGTGAATGGTCTGGCTTCCTGCACTCGGTGAGTGGGTAGGTATTCCATAAGCTATATCATGAGTTTCAGTTTAGCCTTCGCGCATCTCACATAGTTTTGCATGACTGATTTGATGGCCGCCTTACCCTTGATAGGCCAAAATATTTCTCTCGCTGTTGCTAGTAATGTCCATGGTCCAGCATAATGGAGGTCATTCAAAATCAATTTTGTAACGTAATGAGCATAAGGAAGGGCGATTGGATGATTGATATCATATGTTAGGCTTGAAGCTTCGAGTCGACCACCAACTTTTAGGAGTCCAAAATCGCTTCTTTGATTATCACCCGCATGGCATCCCCTATTTCTGTTACAGTTAAAAGTGATTTGCTCTGTTTCTTGTGTTTTGGCGTTCGTATATTAATAACGAAACGTAGCACATATGCCACAACGCGTTGCAATCGGTGAAAGGAATTTTGGTGATCGATTTGATTGATAAACGAAGTTGCGTCCTCCACCATGGCCAATACCATCTTGGTGCGTTCCTCTAATTTGATATCTACGCTTTGAACCCTTTCGGCCAACATTCCTTAGTTTCATGGTGGACAAAAGGCCCGTAGAGCAAAAGGGGGTATTTGAAATAATAAAAACTTGTTGTTTCTTTTTCGTTGGAGTGAATATTTATTCTTGCAAATACCGATATTTCGGGAACGACTTGTTCCCTTCATCGGTGCTAACAAGAGGAACTTCACACCAACCAGTTTTTATTATTTCAAATAATTAATCGTTAGAAACACCGCATAATTTCACTCAGATAAAAAGTGGGTAATTTTGCAGTCTTTCGGGGCAACATCTCTTAATACCAAGTCTGCGAAATTCCCCTTTAATCAGTTCCAGCGGATCGAATAGATGGGCCATGTCTGGTAACGCTGACCTCTTCATAACCTTCTCAGATTATAAGGTCATCTAATCTGGCATTCATCTGTCTTGGGTATCCAAACTAAAAAAAAGAAGCTATCTGGGATCGAATAGCTAAAATCAAACAGCTGAAGTTATGTTTGAATTGCTTATGGGAAGGACATCGAAGCACACAATGTAGCGCAGGAAGTTGCCTTAAATGTTGACGCTATTATATATGGACGTCACCATAAGCCAACAGCCAAACAAGCAAGCAACCTTACTGGGAAGGCCGAAGACTCTACAGAAGTCAATCATTCTATTGCATTATCAACTGAGATACCTGCACCAAAGCGACTCTTCTCTTGTTAGTTACCGTACTCATCAAAATCAATAAAAATAAGAGCCTTGCTGGATAGTGGGTCTCAAATCAACATAATTACAGAAACTGCCTTAGGATTACAGCCTATCAGGAGCATCACAACATTCGCACCAAAAACATACATTGTCATTGCAATCACGAATCACCATTTTGCAAGGAAAATAGACGCTAAAGTCTTGCCTCCTAAAATAACCTTTCAATCATCACAAGGGTGGATAACAAGAACTGGTGGCTACCCGGCAACATTCCAACGGCAGATCCTCAGTTTTATCACGAAGGACCCACAAACGAACTATTAGCAGTTGGGTAGATATGCCTATTAGGAAACCGTTACGGCAAAACACAGTTTTTGGTTGGATAAATGCCGGAAGAGTTATAACTTCTCATCAGTTGGTTGTGACATTCTTAACACCGATCATTTCAAGCTCACCGAACAGGAAACCCTGCAATGACAGCACAAGAAGTGAAATGTGAGAATCGCTTCTCACAAGCCACGAGAAGGGTGAACAGCGGGTGCATCCAAGGACATCGTTGTGAGCCGCTTCCTCCAACTAGAATGGAAATTTGCACGCAACTCGGAATTCCATAAACAATACAACAAGTTTATGGACGAATAAAAGCAACATAGGAGAGAAATCGATGTAAAAAGTACCCCCAGCCCTCATTAAATTCTTCCACATTATTGCGTGCACAAGCTTAAAGTGGTTTTTGATACTCCTGCAAAAACATCTGGACACAGTTTGAGCAAGATACTTGCCGTATGTCCAACGCTCAGACCAGAATTTTGCGCCATAGTCGTACCATTCCGGCTTCCCTGTTTCGTTTTCACTACTGACTTCGAGGAAATCGGCAAGTTATGATGTCGAAAGAGGACAAGAGATTTCAACGCGGCGAGATGAACCTAATGAATCTGTGAGATGTTGTCAATTGGATGGACGATGTGACGTCAGGTGCCAAGGAGCAACTTCACACAATCTTACAATCAGCAGGTTTTAAACTTCGCAATTGGTGTTCGAACAACGAGGACCCCTTAAAAATCATTCCTATTGAAGATCAAGCACACACATAAAAAAAGACGGGAGTATGAAGACACCAGGTTTGGTTTTAATACACTAGACAGATGAATGTCAGATTAGATTAGGCTTATAAGGAATTTGAGATGGTTACGAAGAGGTGAGCGCTATAAAACATCACCCATCTATTCGATCCGTTAGGATAGTTGGCACCAGTTACAGTTACTGATAAGATCTTCCTTCAGAAGCTGTGAAATCTTAAAATGACGGAGTGGTTAAAATATCGTAAGAAAGCGTAAGTGCTTATATAATAATAATAACCGTTGGCGCAACAATCCAATTGGGTCACGGCCTTGAAGTGTGTTAGAGCACTTCATTCAAGACCGTAACGTAGCCCGTTCGCCCGAGTTTATTACCCTGATTTGACTGCGGCACTCATTCACAGCTGAGTCGACTAGTATCCGACGTCAAATCATGAAACAGATACCACCACCAGTGAAATATGAACCGTGACCTTTCGTACAAAAGACAAAAGACACTTTGACCTGCGCATTGTAAAATGCAATATGGATATGTGCGCGGCGCATGATAAAGATAAAGATAGGATAATGTTTACAAGATAGGTTACTTTGTAAGAAATATTGTAAGTAGTCGGCAGTCAAAATTTGGAATTAAAATAAAACGGTCGTACGATCCTTCCCAAACGGACTCAAACTGAATTTTATTTTAATTTATATACAAGTCGAAAGTGGCACTGTTAAAAACAGTAATTCCGGTAACAGAACTCCTGTTTGTTCTGAGCTGTAATTTTCTTCTCACTACACACAACTACTAAAGAGTGGAAGTATATTTCCAGAAACACGAGAAATGCATCGATTGGCTGCAGTTCACCACTAAGGTTTGTTCGTATGAAGAAGCCGAGCTTCTTTAATTAAATATGTAATACGATGGTCAGAAAGGTCTTCCATCGTGATATCATGAGGCTTCTCAAGGCCTTGGACGTTTCGGAAGTATCATAGATTGCTGAGTTAGCCTATTCAAAAGCGTAGCTACCATTTGTTTTTGTTTTTAAAATCATTTTTATTTTTAAGAAATAGGTAACAATAATATATAGATTGGAAAAATGAACAATAAAAAAACAATCCTTTAAAATAACAAAAATAACTTAAATCTAATGGCCACTGTCGGCTCTCAAAGTTTTCAAATAACGATTTACAGGCAGAGAAGAGAAACAGTAAGAAATAAAAATTTAATTTTACAATAAGTTGTCGGGAAATGGTAAAAAACCCGACAGAATTCACTTGGCCTTAGTGGCAAATAAAAAAATGTAAAAGTAATAATAGTAACAAATGTTTTATCGCTTCAAAAGATACTTTTAACTTAAATTATTGTTCTTAAAACTATTATAATTATATATTTTATATTATATATTTTTTTTTTACAATAACATCCATAGGGAGAAAAGGTAATAATAACAGTTGTAATATTTACAAAGAAACCAACAATAATAACGTATGTATGTATAAGTTACAACTGGAGGCAAAATCAGCACCCGTTCAATATGTACATATTTACAAAGCCCCACCAAGAAGCAAATGGCAGAACTGAGCACGGCCACCGCTAACCGGCATCCCGCAGCCATCAGTACCAGGATTTCTCTATTTCATCCCGCTTAATATCAATTGCTCTCGCTCTGGAGTATCTCCAGTGAAATCCCGGAGCCCCCACTGTCAAATTCGGGGATATTCTATCCTTTTGTCCGTGGCCCGTCTATGTATATGATACATAACCGGATCACCGGCAGAATCAAGAATTAGACTATTCCTGTCAAGATACACGAACGCTTCGGGAGGAATGAAGACTGTCGTGAGAGTTTTCTCAAAATACCCATCACTTGAGTAGAACGGCTGCAAAACCCAAGGGTTCTCACCATGCGAAGCAGATCGTACTATATGATTCCGAATCAATCTGACGATAACTGTGTCGATTCTTGGCACAGCAGCAGCTGCATATATCACTTCATTAGTTATATAGTGCTCATAGTTTGACGAAGCAGTCCTATTAAGCCCAGTGCAAGCACGCAGGCATTTCCTTTCAAAGATCCTTATTTTCTCCATTTGGCTAGCACTCAAATTAAACCAGATAGCACACCCGTAGGTGAGCGCCGGTCTAACCAAGGTAAGATAGCAAATAATCTTAACCTTCCGGCTAAGATGTGAAGCATAAAAGAGTCTTCGAAGAGACATGAATGCCTTGCGAGCGCTTTCTACGCGACTTTAACGTGCTCGTTAAATTGGAGACGTTCGTCAAGACGCACACCCAGGCATCTAACGCACTCCTTATGAGGAATGCGCTCAGAACTATCCTCGTTCGCGACAATGTCGAAATCTCTCCAATTCCTTTTCAAGTTCCTACTGGCATACGCGAAGGAATTTCGAAACACAATCGTTTCACACTTTTGCGCATTGATTTTCATCCGCCAACTGTTCGTGAAGAACTTAATATCATTGAACATCTTCTGAAGTTCAACTTGCACCTCAGTTACCTTCTTGTGTGCCGTGTAGGCTATCAGATCGGCAACAAAAGCAACCAACGACCTTTTAGGAGATTTAATTATATATCAGACGTTACCTTCGTTATTGCATGTACTGTCGAATGTCCAGATCGAAATCCGAATTGCGCGTTCGGCAATAATTCCTTCTTCTTGATATGCCCGTTCAAGGCTTTCAATACCAAAACCTCAAACACCTTGCTGATGTTAGGCAGCAAACTGATTGGGCGGTAGCTTTGAGGGCTGGATGAATCCTTCCCTCTCTTTAAACTCGGGAATACTCGGGCTTTCTTCCATTGTCCTGGAAAGAAGGAATTGTTCAATAAATTATTGAACAAAATGCAATAATTACGAATGGCAATGTCTGGTAAATGCCTGAGGACCACGTTGGGAATGCCATTCATACCGGATGATCTCTTATTGTTTACTCTTCTGAATATGGAAGTTAACTCTACACATGAGACAAAGTAATCAAGCAGATTATCACTCGGTATGAGATCAGCCTGCAACGCAGAGCTAAATTGGAGAACTGTGGTGCCGTTCAGGCTATATTTGAAATTGTGAACATGTCGTTCTACAATTTCCGAAAGTTGACTCTAAGTCCGTTCTGGGCCGATGCACCGATTCAAAGTGATCCCTTATAAGTTCGAGTTTCAGAGCATCATCCATCACGATGTAATTGCCTTGCGCATCAGCAGTTACACTATTGGTGTCTATACCTGAGTCAATAAGGTGTAGTATCTCGCTGCCACCGATTTTAATTCTCGGCACAGTTATTCGTGACTTCTTCCGGAATAACGTATTTATCTTAGTAAACATGGAATCTGGATCGCTTGGTGAAATACCCTTTAACTTCTCCCGCCATTGGAAGTTCATTTCATTTACCTAATGTTGACGGATAAGATCCCACGCGATCTTTAGAAGTGATTTGAACTCAACCAATATGGGATGATGATAGTCCCCATAGCTCCTATAGATTTTGTTGACGCAAGTGAGCAGAAGGCTTTTCACTTTTTTCAACCGTTTTATGGCTGCAGTTTCATATCCTTCCATATTATTGTGAGGTTAATCTTAGGGACAAGTTTGAAAAAAGTGAAAAGCCTTCTGCTCACTCGCGTCAACAAAAGACGTTCAATTGTTTCCAGCGTCAAGTTCTCCAGCTTGAGAAGATACTGAAGTATTTCCTCGTTGCCCAAGTTCCTGTCACCTAAGTAGCTACAATCAGTCATTGATTGTTGTAACGATTTGCCAGTGTCGTCCATGCTACGTCATAATTTTCCTCGATAATGGAAGGATTGCTCCTCAGGTACTACATTTTTTGAGAACTCCTCAACTGTTGCTCGTGAATCATCTGACGGGAAATTGTGGAAGGATTGCCATTGTGCATAGTTGTCATCGATGGAACGAATGGTCACATGCGGTAAGTTGATGGCCGGAGAAGCCCTTCTAGGGGAGGCTAAGCCAGAAGATTAGGGCGTCTTGAATCCGCTCTTTGATGTTGAGGAAATTTGCCTCATCATATCCTAGCGCCTAGCGGCACTGGAGAATTGCCATATGTTGTCATGGCCCTGGCGCAACTCCTCCCAATATTTGGAAACCGTAGTCAATTTCAGCTCGAATCTTGCTGCCGTATTAGTACGACGAGATTGTTGGGAGGAGCGCGCTGATCATTGTTTACAGCTTGGGTAGCCTCGGTATCCTACGTAACCGAAGTTGGTATATCAAGTCCAGTATTCTGTCCCGACATTCCTTCTAAGTCCTGAAGTGGTTGCGCTATGTCATCCTTACACTTGTTGTACTCACGAGAAGTATTGTTTTCCGCTCTGGAAAACAATGCTCCAGCTCTTCGTTTCTTGCTGAGAATACTGTCCATATCTCCTGAAGTTGGTTTAATTGCGCCGTGAAGTAGTCTTCCAAATTACTGGATAATTCCATTAGTTGCTGAAGATGCTTTCAACTCTTTCACCAGTCATGCCCTGTTAAGTGAACGGATCTACCTTCTTCTGTAATGCCTCCATGGTTGGCTATGACAACTTTGCTTCTTGATGTTCTGTGGGTTTGATACACGCGTTGACTGTTGCTGCTATAGACTAATCACGTCGAGGTTACCAAAAATGTTGTTTATTGGAATTTAACTCGATGAATCACCGAATAAGTTTAATTTTTGATTAAGAGAAGCACCAAATCAAGTACTACATATAAGCTCAGTGTATATATCGTTCGAAGTTTGCAGCAGCCTCTCTCGAGAAGAAGATAAAGGCTTGTTGCTTTTAGTTGTCACAATACATTGAAATTCTTGGTTGGAAATTTATGGTTAGATCTTAAATTTTAAGAAAATTGCTTACATGCTTAAATTGCATATCCACGGCATGCAAAAAATATTCACCTTTTTATGTACGCATGGTTTGAAGAAGGTAAACGATTTCCATTTTTCAAGATTTGGGAGAGTGAAGGAAGAGCTGGAATACTAATCCAAGAGATGCTGCAGTCGAAAACAGCTTGAAAAGCACTGAATAAGGCTATCTGCTGCATCCACGTCAATATGAGAGAGGCGGATTGCAGGACCATGGTGGGAGCTTAGGAGAGTGTGATTTGCTAAGTAGAATTGAGATTACGTGGCTCTCATTCATCCCGAAAAGTCATGTGGAGTTGCGGGACCAATATAGAAATGGAGTTGAGCTTTTGGTGAGCCTACCAACCCTATGAAGCAAAATCTGAAAACGGTTCCATGGTGGTACTAGGTGGCAAAGGAGGTTTTAGCCCGTTAGGATTCCACTTCAGGGGCTTTTGACTTTTTGAAGAAAAAAAAAAGCTATCATAATTGTTTACAGTGTATTCGTATGGCTTACTGGCTAGAGCACAAGGACGTCGGATTGTAAGACGACGGTTGGAATCTCACTGGTGGCAGAAGAATTCGTATCGTGGCTTGATGTTGGACACTAGTCACCTCATGGTGCTCAGAGGTGACGATGAGGAAGACGGGGCGGCAACCCTGTCGGCCAAACCAAATCCAAGTTGCCGAGGAGAAACTCCATAGTGGTGGCACCGGGGGACGCTCACTTTGGCTTGTCGGCTGTGATGCAGCAGGCGAATGCTCCAAACCTTACCAGGGGTATACTGGTACCATGGGAACCGGGATAGCCCCTGGATTTTCATACTTCTGGTGAACTCCCCTTGTATGTGAGTACAGCTCGGTTGTTTGCGGTTGGCCCCCTAGTGGGAGTTTCATGGGGATTACGGGGATTCGAGCCTCGATGTAGTGTTGCGTTTCAACACGGGTGCCGTACTCCTTAGTTCGGTAGAGATTTAAGTAGGTGTTGCATCCACCAGTATGAATGCCAAGTCATGCACTTGGTATAGACTGGCATCGTTGTTGCTTGTTTCAGCGGGGCTTTAATTGAGGTCGCAAAATCAATCCGTGTCCTAAGGAGACCGTGGGATTAAGTCTTCCAGACAGGTATTCACGTAAAACCCTTAAGGACTTAACTAGTCGCCTCAGTTCTGAATGGAATCAAATTAGGGTAATAATCAAGGGCGCAATTCTGACCGCGTTGCCTTCTGTAGTCCTGCAAGTGACCTTAACTGTCTTGAGCGAAATTTCCAGTCCACATTGCATTGTTGCGCCACCTACCAGAATATATTTAGACTTGAATAAATCTTCTTTAGCTGACTTGCGTTTTCAGGAGCCGCAATGTTCAGGAGTCGCAATAGAAATAGGTCGCTGTAACAAGTTATACGTCGATCAAGTCACGCGACTACTCAAATTACTAAGAAAATCGCACTCTTGAAGCAACTAACAACATCTTGCATGCATTATTTTCCCGGATTCCTGTTTCTAATGTTTTTAATTACAAACGATACAAAAGCTGGAATGAGGGAGGAGGATTAATTTCAGATACGCGTATAATCTTATACAATAGACTTTAACTGCATAATTTCCTTAATGAATGCAGCGGAACTGGATTTTTGTTCGACGACCAACTACGCTTGTAAATGAACAATGAATTTATTATTCGTTATTGTTGAATGTTACATATGGAACAAAAGCATGTACGCTTTCAAACACGACCCTTTTCATAGCCAAAGCATATAATTTCCCAAAGGAGTTTCCCTACGACTCGTATTCCACTCAATTCAAAAGATCCTTAATGAATGAAGTTTCAAGTGTGCCTAAGTGTCACTGACTAGAAAGAACTAGGAAGCATGCTTGGAGCGGAGGTTCTTCCCATCTTCCGAGTGAATCTACCTAAAGAGCCTTTCATTCCCGACTAACAGGAAACGTACAAATACATTTTGTAGGAATGTATGCAGGCATTGAGTGAATCGAGTCGGGCTTTTATGTGAACAATTAAAATTGTTGAGTTTTATCGCAAAGCGAGAAATTACTTTCCAAGAATATATTCGAGTTTCTTGTTTATTAAATTTGAGTTTGCCGTTCCGGGGGGAGGGGAAATCAGATGCTTCAATAGTGATTCCATCTATTTGATGGATTTTGATTGTCATTCCGGAAACAAATAACCTGCAGAAGGGCGAAGGGAATGAAATGAACTTCCCATTCACAAAGCAGTATAATCTCTAGACGTTGTTTTGTATCTGTCTCAGAGACAGCACGACTTCCAACGGTATGTTGCGACTTGAAGGCTGTTCAACTTCTTTTGCGTCGTGTGCTTTGGTATTAACCTTTTCGGCTTTTCTATCTTCCGTATGTTATTTTGCCGAGAAGAAAAGTTCATTTAAAAAGAATACAATTCCTTTTTTCATGGTTAACAGTCGAATGAGTTACATTTCTAATTTAATTAAAACCAGGACTTTTAGGTGCTGATCCCTGACAACGTTATTACGAGGTCAATTAGTTTCACAGGTTCAGAATTATGAAACATGACGGGAATGATTGTAATACGCTTTGGATTGTAGCCAATTTCCACAAAGTTGACGTAGACTATTGTATGTAATTGTGGATGTTCTTTTTGTGAACTCCATTCCTCTCAAAAAACGATAACTATGCGCCGTAGTGCTCTCACGAGTTGCTAGCGCTGTTCGCTGCGGAGACCAAATCTGATCAGTACTCATCAGTAAACAGTACCGAAAGAAGGACCCCATTTCATCGCATCCCGATGTATCAGGTACTGTTGCCATGTTCTTGCCCAAGGCCGAGGTGATGGTTTTGTCTGAATTTGGTGTTTAGGGGTATCGTTTATCGGTGTCTATCTAACACCGAATGAGACGATACCGGACTTTCGACGCAGGCTTGATGCTTTGGAGGACGGCATCTTTGGTACAGAGGGGCGGATCATGGTCGGGGGTGACTTCAATACTAGGGCACTTGAATGGGGCTAGCTTTACCCAAACTGCAGAGGAAAACGGATTCTCGTAATGGCTGTGAGCATAGGACTTGTTATTTTAAACACCGGGTCCACCCCAATGCTCCAGGCTGCGAGGGAAGCATTCGAGACGTAACCTTCGCGCCGGAGTCATTGTTGTGGCTGGTGGATGGGTTGCGAATTTCGGAAGACTTCTCGGTAAGCGACCGTCAATACATTGTCTTCGAACCGATTGTAACCAACCCTCGGTGTGCGTCACCCCGGGGCACTTTCAGTGCGTAGAACATCACAAAGGTGAACGCCGGGAATTTTGTTGAAGCTCTTGTAACAGGTGAAACCCCGCTGGAGGGCACAAAATGAGACTCCGACGCGCTATAAACAGAAGCGAAACTCGCTTCTGCAGCACCTGGGCGACTAGGTGTATGAGGATCCGTGAGTACTCAATTATGGCTTTGTGGAAATCCTGTTTACTTAAGGTCAAGTAGATGGATCTCATTATATGAGCACTATTACCTATGAACTCCATACGTACGGTTACCGTCTTCACGCCAACCACTTTGTATGCTTGATACTGTCCGGAAAGTGCTCGAAATGCTCATCAGAGGTAGACTTGTTAAAGTGGCACGCGCTGCCGGAGACTTATCCCCACGGTAATTAGGCTTTTGATCAGGCAGATCTACAGTTGGTGCTGTCATACAAGTCGTGGATGCCATTCATCGATCAGAGGCACACAGCCTCGACCTCGATGGATGATGCTCCTCGTAACGCTTGACTTCAGAAATGCCTTTAATTCCGTACGACGTAAAGATATTCTAGGCACGCCAGACAATACCTTATCTGAGGAACCGCTCCCTGCTCTATGAGACCAACGGCAAAGCACCTTGGACTGGCTCTTGACTCACAGATGATCTCTTTCGAGTAAGTTAACGCATTTTTTCTCGACAATGTTGTCTGGAGAGAGATCCTCCTGTATTTAAGTTGAGCTGCTGACGAAACCCACCCCACCTTCTACAAGAAAAACAGGTGTGATGGGCGTCGTCCACTTTTCCAATCTTATGCTGTTAAGACGTAAAACTTCCATGTCCATCTAGCAGCTCGGTAAGGAGATAATCAGTCGCACCACGCTTCCCATTCAGCCACGTACCTAAGTTGCCACTGAGCGCAGCCCATCTGCCTCTAGTCTAATTTTGCCAAAAGAGTTGCCACTCACTAGTGCACGTTGTCATTCTTCACGAACAACCACCTTCTTTGCGCTTGTATATGGCTTTACGCATTTTAGCTAGAAGGACAACTGAGATCACCCCCGTGATCACCATTACGATCGATTTAGAGACAGTGAGGTGCGCAGATGCCACTAGCAAAGCTTCCACAACCTTGCAAACAGCGTCAGCCCATAATTCTGAGCCATAGAGCAGGACAACCAGAGTTGAAAGCATTAGAAAACGTCTCCCTCTAGACGTAGGGCCCCCAATATTTGCCATTAGCCGACTTAAGGTCACATCTCCGCCAACTGAAGGCGACGGACAAATACTGTCACCACCAAGTATAGAAGAAACAGTCCGTGCAATTCATTGGCGTAAAAATCATAAGTCGCCAGGAATCGATGGAATTGCAGCCCAATTGGTTAAATATGGAGAAGACCAATTGCATTAAGCGGTTCATCAACAAATGCTCAAGGTGTGGGACAGCGAATCAATGCCTGACGACTGGCAACGAGGCATCATCTGCCCATATATAAAAAGAGGGATATCACGCAATGCAGAAATTGTAGAGGTATCGCGTTGCAGAGTACCATCTACAAGATACTCTCCGCTATCTTGCTAGGCCGGATAGCCCCATACGCCCAGAATACCATTGGCCCATACCAAAGAGGCTTCACTGTTTGCATCTGTCTGCGGTAAGCGATGAAAGTCCTGGGGGTTTAACGTGAGTACCTACCGTGTAGGCATAATCCCACGGTCCTCTTCGGACACGGATTGATTTGGGGACCACAATCAGAGTCCCGCCATGCAAGCAGGCTCAGCATTCATACCAGTGGATGTGAGGCCTATCTAACACCTCTGTAACTAAGGGGTACGACACCCGAGTTGTACAGCGTAACTCCACCCTTGAGCTCCGACTAGCTCTGCCGTGCTGTAGGTATAACCACAACTACCATGAAACTCCCACTAGGGGGCCAACCACAAATAACCGGGCCGAGAACACATCCTGCAGGAATTCTGCTGGAGCATTTGCCCTCAGAGGGCCATCCCGGTTCCCATGGTACCAGATAACCTCAAGTGAGGCTTCGTGGCCGAAGCCACTTCAGATGAGTCCCTTGCAGACTCGGGTCGGATCGCCCTCCTCGAGTACGTGGGTCTGCGGTAAGCGATGGAAAAACTGTTGGAATATGGACATCAGTTGCACCATCTTTTCATTGACTTTGAAGCCGCCAATGATAGCGTAGCCTGTACACCGCCATGAGAGAATTCAGTATCCCGACGAAATTGATAAGACTGATTAGGCTGACCCAGACCAATGTGCGAGGCCAGATAAAAGCAGCAGGATCACTCTTAAGACCATTCGACATCAACAACGGTCTACGACAAGGGGATGCCCAATCCTGCGTCCTTTAACCTGGCTCTCGAGAAAGTGATCCGTGATGCTGAGGTAAATACTAGAGGTACGATCCTCTTTAAGTCCACCCAACTACTGACCTATGCTGACGATATCAACATCATGGGAAGAACCACCCGAGACGTACAAACTGCATTCATCCAGATCGAGCAGGCAGCGCGAGATCTTCGGGTGCACATCAATGAAGACAAGACAAAATATATAGTGGTAACATTAGCACCGAAAATCAGCCAACCAGCAACATCAAACCACACTGGTCAAACGGGAAGTATAAAGATAGAAGACTATAACTTTGAGACCGTTGATAATTTCTCCTATTTAGGGTCGAAAATCACAACCGATACAGTTACGACGATGAAATGGTTTTTAGCCATATACGAATGAAACGTGATTTTCACATAAAATAAAATAAACACAAAACCTTTATATCCGAAGCTCCGGCTTCCGTTGTTCCGACTTGTTTAGATTATATGTATTTAAAAATACTTTTGTGAATTTTCGTGTTTTAAAATACTTTTGTGACTGTAAATTTTTGTGATTTTCTCGTGTGAATGCAAAATACTGTAGTTTTCCAGTTTCCTATCTAATTGGCAGCGTGTTTTTACCGCGGAGAGATAACAGTGTACGTATGTATACGACAGAGGTATCAATTTTTGCGTAAATATACATATTTTGCCTTAATTTAAATTAAAAATTCGCAGAAATGTTATTTCTAAGGTACTAGTTACCTACTACAAAAACGCTTTTAGAAAGTTCAGCCGGGTAGCGCTCTATTAGCAGATTTTAGTAGTTCAGGTCACTATTGTTAAAATCTCTTCAACAGTTAACATAGTGATAAATATGGCAGAACACTTCCATAGGAGCATTCAAGGTCCCGAAAAGTTGGGGGAGGTGCAGAAAAAGATGTATCTTCAGCAAATAAAATTGATGCAGGACGTAGCAACGCGTTGGAACTCCACGTATGATATGTTGAAAATAATGCTGAGGATGAAAGATGCCGTTATTGAAACAATTGCCCTAGTAAGTAGTACCTAGGTCTTTCACCAGTCGACTGGGTTACTATCGAAAAGGCTATATCTATTCTTAAAATATTTTATAAAATAACGGAAAAAATCAGTGCTAAAAATTATGTAAATTTATAATATATTGCGGAATTATGGAGAAACACATCCAAGGTCCATTGCTGAAACAACTTGGGTTAAGTCTATAAACGACTTAAATCTCAGCTTCAGAGAACGCTTCATTACGCGTTTCAGCGAGATAGAAAATAATGCTTTCCTGGCTGAAGCTACAATTTTAGACCCAAGGTTTTAAAAAATGGGTTTTTTAACCGCCAGTCCTTCTAGAGAGCTTGTTTAACTTTAAGAGAAGAAATTGGCAAAATAATAGATACCCCATCCCAATTAAAATCCATTTTATGCCGATGTTATGCGCTTGGTGCTTGAAAATTCGGTAATCGCAGGGATTATTATTCTGTGGTATCCTTAAAGAACTATTGTGCCCCTTTTATTGGTTATAGTGCACCTAATAATTATAGTATCTCAAGCAATCCTATTACCATTAGCAAGGAACTTAGCATCTGGGATTAAGTGTTCTCCCAGGTGTCCCGACCTACTTTGCGCCAGAACAGCACTGTCCCAGAACGTGTCAAGATGTATGATAGGTTAGTCGGCAGTGACCAGTGGGACTTCCCACTATGATTCGGAGGTTATTTTTGTTGAGGTTTAAACAGTCCTTTGTGCGCTTGAGTTTGTACCCCTCAATAAGCACCTTGGAATGTTCCATTCCTGGTAGATCCCCCCCAGTATAGTTCCCTCAGTCGCTGCCTCATTGCCTTGTGGAACGCAGAGTATCCAGACCTTATCGAGCAAGCCGGGGGAATTCAGTGTCTTAAGGCATTCCCTTACAAGTTTAGAGTTTACCTAGTTGGAGCTATGTGCCTTGATTACCGCATGGCTGTCAGTTAGAATAGCAATGCTCTGTCCCCCGCAATTCATTTGGAGATTAAAGAAGACACATCTGTCCGTGGCGTACATTTGTGCCTCGAATAAACTAGTGTGCTTTCCCATTGGCTCCAATTACATTTTCCTTGGACCAATAACCCGCACCCGCTCCCTCTGCTGTGAGGAGTCCGTCAGTGTACCAAATAATCAGTTGCCGGTTTAAGCAGTATGTCACAGCCACGCTCTCCCAGTTTGCCTTCTTAATCCAAATTTCTCATCGAGGTGAAACCTCGTAGTCAATTGGTATCAATAATTTTGGATACCGCCTAGAAAGAATACCAATATTCCTTCGATTTAAACAGCTTCCCGCCTCACTGCTACTCCCGGCCACCCTGAAGATTACCCTCCATGTCTGCATCTGCATGTGCAAATGGAGAGCAGTCCCAGAAAGACCTTCAGAGATGCCGTTGGGCATGTCCTCATTGCCCCACTGATACACATGTAAGCCAGTCTTTGGATTTTGTATAACTCCCTGGCTTGTGTGTTGAGTTAAGTTCTTTCTGCCCAGATTACCGTCCCATAGGTAATCATTGGCCTTACTATTGCAGTGTATATCAAAACTAGCATTGGAGTGCAACCCAATTATTTTCGTATGGATCTACAAATCATCAGAGCCTTTGTAGTTTTCTAATAAGTGTTTACGACATGCGTCTTCCAGAGTAATTTTTGGTGTAGCATAACTCCAAATCTTTTGACTGGATTGATACGCAGTTCCGCCTTCCTGCACCCGGCACTAGTAACCCTTAATGCAGTTTGGATTCTATCATATAAGGTATCCTCATATTTGCCTTACAGATTAAAACAATGCCGTCCGCGTAACCCTGGACTTGTATTCCGGTATTTGTTAGCCCATCTAGGAGTTCGTCCACTACCACACTCCACATAAGCGGTGATAGTACGCCGTCTTATGGACAACCTTGAGCAGTATTCATGACAATCGAATTTGTATTTGTAGGTACTTCTATATACTTACTCTGTTTGTCACTCACATGTGGATCATGTGGATCATTGTATCTATGTGCGCGATGTGTTATTGAATGCTCCTTCGATATCCAAAACCGCATACAGTTTTATTTCCATGGCATCCCACAGTGCATTCGTCAGCTGATACAGAGCAGTTTCGGTTGACCGTCCTGCCCGGTAAGCATGTTGACACTAATGTGGGGAATTACGCTTTGGAACGTTAGTTCTAATATAGTTGTCAATGACGTTCTCTTGCGTTTTCAGTATGAACAATGTTAGACTGTTGTTTGGTCTGAAAGATATAGGGTCAAAAGTATCCTTTTTAATCATTTTCGGAATAAAGACCACTTTTGTCCATCTCCACGCTCTTGGTATATATCCCAGGGCTATGCTGCAGAAGAGACTCTAAGACGATTTCTAGACGTTTCTGGATTAGTTCGTTTTGAGAATGAAGGGGGTCCTAAGTCCGCATCAACTTAATGCAGGACCGATTAGTGTTGGAAGGTGTCATTTACTCCGGGTGATATCAGTGATTTAAAATTTCCCACTGCCCACCTAACCCTAGCTTCTGAACATACCCCTTTTGTTACTTTGCATTTTCCCTCTTATTCGTTGTTGCGGTGTCAGGCAGAATGTTGTCGCCTGCCGGTGTGTGGCAGGACTTCGGGAAATGAGTTCTGAGAAGCAGGTATACTTTGTATTTCTAATTTTCGGTAAATGTCCTATCCTCCTTCTTCCAGTAGACAGAAGATATTCCACCAGAGTACATCCCTTGATGACTTAACTGTTTTAGCTGGGCAGCTGGGCTCACACGCATCAATAACGTCTGTGTTGAGGTTTTCCACCAATGCCGTTAGCTCCAGTTTGCTCTTGGTATCGATACCCTCTTGAAGGCGGGCAATGTTATTGCTCAGGTGCGCTGTATAGGAATCCCAATCCATTATCCTGGGATTCCTTATTATTATTTTTATTTCGAAGTTGCCCTTAATGTCGAATCTGATCATTTTGTGATCAGCCATTAACGGCTTATCCACCTTTCAATTTCTGACTAGCCCGATGATTAGAGTATTTTCTAGAGTTATGTCTAGTGCCTCTTGTCTAGTGCTGGTCACGAATGTTTGTGTGCTTCCCATGTTATATATTTATAACTCATACATATATATTTCTAATTCAAGAAGGTTCTCACCTCTTCGATTGGTGTTGCTGCTTCCTCAGACTTTGCGATGGGCTTTGGCATGTAGTCGAGAAGAAGTGGAAACGCCCTCTTCTCATAATTCCTCACCAGTTTCGTGACTTGCGCTAGTGGGACCCGGATGTCGTCTCTTGGGAAGTATCCCAATGCCACGACTGCCTCTCGAGTGCTCTCGCCGGCTTCTACTGAGACTTGGATAGCAACAAGTTCTCCGGTCAGGAACTCGGAAAGACATATGTTTTTGAAGTTATGTTTAATAATTATGCAAGCTCTTGCTTTTTCGCAAGAAGTGTCCCAAATTACCTATATGCTTCCTCCTTGCAGACCGCAAATTTGCCCCGGTACATCCAGGGGTCTTGTGCCAGTACTATTTCGATGTTCTCCTTCGAAATTGCTCTTGAAATTGTCGCAGATGCAGCTTTGGCATGGTGGAGGTTTATAGGGGCAGTCTTAGTGCTGGCTATTGGTTCCGTTATTGTTTGGAGCACTTCTCCACTGTCGGAGTATCATCCTCCTCCTCTAACATGGCGCTATCCTGCGTGTCGCTGTTCTAAACCCTGGAAGATCTAGGTCTAGGTCGTCCAGCTTCTGCTCTTCACTGGGCACTAGGTCTACTTCCCTGTATGATTCACTATTTTCCGCTTCTATGGCCTCCGAGATTTCTTCGAGGACCTCGGCATGTTTTCCACCCGGTGTCTAGTCCGAGGTATTTTCCCTTGGCTTTTTCCTGTGCACGTGCACAAGTATGTTGCCAAATCGATAGTTGATATGCAACTCCGATGTTTAATTGCCTCCAGGGCATCTACTCCAATCGTGAGGAGTCTACGGTTGCCCTCCACCTTGCTTCTGAAGACTCTCCATAATCGCGTATGGAGGTCCTCATTCTGAGTGATTAGCACGTCCATTAGATCTTCCGTCTCTATTGCTGCGGCTTTAAGAAGAAACAGTGTGACTATGTGTGCTCCAGGTATATCATCCCCAGCACATGTTGACAGTTTTGCTCTTTCCCAGTTTGCCAATTTAGGAACTATGGTCTTAAGGCACTCTGCAGTGTCTTCCGTCGCGCAGTCTACCACTATGTGACCTGGTCGAAAGCGTATCCCGGTGAACACAAGCTTCGCAGTCCATCCATTGCACATCTGCCTGATGACAAGGTCTTCGACCGCACTAGCATAGCTAATGGCGGGCTTCCTGATTCCTGCCTTCACCCTTGACCTACCCGGGTTTTCTCCCCTCTTGGGTTCAAGTTTGGTTTTTTGGGGAGCATTTCCTTCATCCGGGCTAATCTCCGCTGCTCCCCGCTTTCCTCGCTCCGATAAAGATAACTTAGGTCTCTCTTTTTAAGGGTCTCTTCTGGTTTCAGGCCTTTCTTTAGATAACACCTGCGCCACTGAAACGTGAAACGTTGCTTGTCCTCGCACTATACCCATGTTGACATTGGATCTACTGCTTGACGTTCCAGCTTCTCCCTTCTTTGATGTAGTCACCTGGCTCTCAGTATATTGGAGATGTGCCTCTGCCTGGTTAACTAGTTTGTGTGAGGTACGGAGTCCCGCTTGTTTTATTGCAGCTTCTTTTTTTTGTAATGTTACTCATTTGATTCGCACGAGTATGGAGGTTAGGAGATCTGCCATGCCATAGCCTCCCTTTCCCCGTAGCAGGGTAAGGTCAAACTTACTCACTGAGGCGACCAGGTATCAGTGAGGTTCCGTTCGAATACAGTCAGTTACCATCGACTGCAAACTATCCAATGGCACGGTTCGTGTAACACCATGGATTGAGGGAAGCGTTTTTCGTTTAGCCAGTCTAGATTTGTAACGTTTCGTTAATAGAAGGGTGACCTTGTATACTAACGGTCTTGGTAGAGGTTTGGCCCCTGGAAAGCCACATGTCAGCCTAGAGGAGAGACAGCTGACTTTCAAAGAGAGATAGGTTGACCCAAGGGAGCTCTATTCCGCGTCAGTCTATCCTGCTCGATTTCTGCCGCAGGGATAGTGGAAATGGATAAATACTTGCAGGAGCCCATTTTTAAAAGAAGTAAGGATCCCCTGATTTGGTAGCATGAGAGTAAAGCAGTATAGGCTTATTTATATGCATACATGCTCGGACGCCTTAATGTGATAGCAACATCGCTGCCTTGTGAGAACTTTTTTCCCAAAGCAGGGATCATACCAAATGAAAGGAGAAAGCGCCGCGTATTAGATTGATAGTCCTGAACCTGTTAGAGTATGAAGGGAAATCAACTGACCAGTTTTATACGAAAAACGAATTATTATTTCATAGAGGGTTCTCTAAAACATTAAATATTCATATTGCATAATACATGAGTGTATGGATGGATGTAAACGGGTTTATATACCTGTCTTATATATAATATAAGCATTGCTTATCCTTTACTTGTCGATAACTAAAGGCTCACTATATTCATAATTAAAAATTAATGGCCGTTCTATGTACATAAGGCAGAGCAAAGCAATAGAAAGCGCATATTACTTCAGCGATAAATAGTAAAAGGTAATGTCGTCTGTTTTTTTTTGTAATGAAAGTGATGTGATATCATATTACCTACTAAGATTGTTTAAAGTACTTCAGTGTTATTTATTCGAACACCCTACTGGAACGCGATGTACAACGCGCTTTCTCGAAAGTCGCTCGGTGAGATCAGGTTCAGTGGAACGGTCGCTTTACAATTCATACGTACAAGTATATATATATTTTGCTACATAATTAATCTGTTACAGTTAATAACAATAATTCATCTGTTATATGATTCAAACTTTCACAACAAAAAATGTTTGATTTTAAAAATAGATTTAGCTGAGGTCGTTTACAAAAGACAAATGCAATACTCTACGACCGTTTACATAATAAGAAATTATTATTTTGTTTTTTTTTTTAATTTAGCCACTACAAAAGTCCATAGATTACTTACAGATTATCTTCACATATAACTAAGATTCTTATTATTGTTTTTTTTTGCGTTTCTTCTTTCAAGAATTTTTGAAATTCCCGAAGGCTGAGTGGAACATATTTAAAATTCAAAAGTTAGTAATTTTATCTATTATTATCTACTACTTTTTTGCCAGATACCAGAGGACTATCGTTAAGAAAGCAGTCCCCTGGTTGGCGTGCATATCTATTGTTTTTAAAGGCTACTGCTACTTCTAAGGCTTTTCATTGGTTAATTATAAAAGAATGTTAGCTAGGTAAATGGGATTTGGTTTTTATTCACAATTACTATGTACATTGTCCGTTACTACATTGCTTGAGGCGGGGCAACCCGTTGACGTTCTATGAACACGTCCCTAGAATTTTCCCTTTGACTCTACTGTCCGTTAACACCCCGGTAGTTGATCCTCAGGTGACAGGTAGGTTACAAATGTTGACTATTCCTTCCTTATTTTCTTCTTAGCTACCCACATAACAACTCCCATAAGAATGACCACTAACAGCAACCCTCCTTCTGCGCACCCATGTGGAATATATTGCTTCAACGTCTCTACCTTACCAATTTCTTCCGCTCCTGTTTCATGGTTTCAATACCAGACTCCTCGGAGTTAGAAGAACTGAAATTTATCGGTAAAAAGTTAAAACGCGCAGTCGTTGCGCTGTAGGTTTCGATCCACTTCTTTGTAATGTTGTGAGATACCTCCCTAATATCAAAGAAAACAACATCCAGCGTACAGATGTCCCTTTCGAACATCGTTACCGATTCCCTAATCTCCGACTGGATGCCGTTGCAAGTTATAGGTATACTTTCTACCCTGCCCTTGAAAATCACCCCTATTTTGGGTGAAACATGAGCGATATACGTACCTGGGATCCATTCCTTTAGAGAGCACCTGCCTGGCAACCAACGACTTCCTCTTACAATCTCCTTGATACATGACGACCAGCTTGTTGGCGGGAATTATAGGAATTATAGAATTTTTGAACTGGGACAGCGGCAATGCACAACATGGGTAATTGGGGCACCAACGATGGACTTCTCAATAAACAGATATTGGATGGTTCGCCGTGATGGAAAAAGTACATAAACCACAGTAGAAGGCGGTGGAGTAAGCGTGGTGAAAGGTTAAGTGAAGTATTATAAGATAAAAATAATAAAATAAAAAATAAAGCATCCAGGCAGTACAGCTTTGCGTGACGGAAGCGATAGAGTATTGGGGTGGATTGCTGCTGCAGAGCATGCTGAGTGGACCACCGCCGAATGCACCCGCCATGCCAATACGCCTGGCATGAATTTTGCGGATGTTACCTAAGAGGAAGTTCGACGAATCATAAACAGCTGAAGAACATAAGACATTAGACCGATTACTTGCTTACCAACCCTCTACAAATTCATAACGTCCATTATTAGTGGAATGGTCAACGCACACCTCGAGACCAGTAACATTCAATCCGAGGAGCAGAAGAGCTCCCGCGTTAGGTCAAGGGGTTGCAAAGAGCAACTCATTCTCGACTCGGTAGTTGTAGGACAAGCAACTAAAGGTCAATGAAATCTCTTTAATTGCTATATTGATTATACGAAGGCTTTCGATAGCGTCCCGCATACCTGGCAAATCGATGTCCTACGTCTGTGTCGCATTGATCCGAAACTAATAACGTTTTTGGCGACAGTCATGGAAGGGTGGTATACAACCTTATCAGTGAGTGTGCCAATACCTCAGAGCCCATCCGTATACGGAGGAGCATCTTCCAGGGGGATTTGTTGAGTCCCCTTTCATTTTGGGTGGCATTGAACCCCCTTTCATGGCTACTGAATGATGCGGGAGGGCAATAAAGTATGTTCTACGTGCTAAGTGCGGACTGACGCACTTGAGGTACTTAGCTGATATCAAGCGGTATGCTGATACTAACGACCATCTTAGAAGTCTTTTGCGAATAATAGACATGTTCAGCAAAAATTATCACGAGCCGCATGCCGGACCTAGCATTGGTGACCTCCGCACCAAAGCTATGTCCGAGACAGACTTCTACAAATACTTAGGAATTCAAATACCTAGGATCGTCCGAGCCTTAACGCTTGGCATTTAGTGCTAGTATTAGATAAAATCCGGCATCTGGCCGTCCCGAGCACGGTTGTGAAAGGAGGAGGGATGGATAGCTTCAGTCTGAAAGGCTGTAGGGTAGGTGAGGAAAGTGCGAAAACTTTGCGGTCTTTCAGACTACTCACTGAGGAAGCTATCGCATTTAGGTATAAAATGCCAATCCATTTATGAGAAGAAGAGGAAATTTAAGGTCCGGTACGGATAACCGGTGGGAGTCGTCTGACTTGATGACTGGGTCGGGCTCCAATAATGGACAGCACGGCGTCGAAACCGTTAGTCGTGGGGCGGTTGGACGTCTAGGCGCCACGACGACCAGCAGCATAGCTACGCCTGCTGCAGCTATTTCCCCACAATTTTTAGCGACCATTTCAGCAGGTTCATGTAGGCAGCGGATGAAGCGGACTGAAGAAATGAATCTCCTCATCATCTGCTCCCACTAGGAAATAAAGGCGGGGGTGGGTACAACATCTCACCACCCGTTGTTGCACCAGATATTTATCGAGCACAATTCGCGTACGTGACTGTGCAGCGAGTCGGAGACCAGTACCGGTTTATAACTCGCAGTGACACAATCCCGGCCATCATCAGGGAGCATGTTCGACTTGAGGTCATCGGGGAAACTGGTGACCGAGAGTTGATGGGGCAGAGGCGGCGGCATCAACAATAGCACGCCGTACTGTAGGCAACAGTTTCAGTACTCGCCGAAGTACTCTTCTCTACCACGCAGCTGAGGTTTCCGCTGAGGTTCGGGACGAATTCCAAAGAGCGTGTGTAGAATTCTCGGAAATGGATCGTTTGCATAGACTAGGTATTCTCAGGCTCTATGCATCTCCAGAAACTCCGGGAATTCTATCTCAAATCAATAATGAGATTGCATTGCGGCTGTGTGATCATACGTCACTGCTGCAACTACAATCACTAGTGTATTGTGGTGCAGTTACGGCTATCAGATTGCACGGTCAGAAGATTCGCTTTCTTGTAATTGGTTTAAGTGACCAAAGAGATCCACCATGGAAAATTCATCTGGACCGTCGAGTACTCACTAAGGCAGGACACTGGTAGACTGATCCAGATCAGTACTGCCAATGCCAGCAGACGGGTGAGAAATAAAGTGCAGAGGCTTTACAGAAACAATGCCATCCCAGTGAGACACCCGTAGTTGAATTTCTGTCATATGCAGTCGGTTACGACGATATGGCGAAAGTCATTCCAGACGTGTCCAGAATGCAACATACGCGAGGAACCAGTGGAGCTTTTTCAGATCTCTGAACGAATCCCAACAGAGCGTCCAGATAGTGCAGATTCTGGTAGCGGAAGCGAAAGAATCCTGAGATGGACTTTCGGAGTTTCCTGCCTAGCATGCTGAGCATGCTGAATGGATTACCGCCGAAGGCACCGGCCATGCCAATACGTCTGACATGAATTTTGCGGATGTTACCGAAGAGGAAGTTCGAAGAGCCATAAACAGCTCGAAGAACTGAAGGGGTCCAGGTCTGAATTGGGTGCAGAATTTCTGGTATAAGAAATTTACCGGTGTACGCAGTCGCATATATCAGGTCATGAGTTGGCCGGAGGAATTTCCACCCTTCCTCACTGCGGGGATTACCTACCTTATCCATGGTGCGCATGGTGCAGAACCCCGCAGCACAAGACCGATTATTCGCTTACCAACCCTCTACAAATTCATAACGTCCATCATTAGTGGAAGGGTCAATGCATACCTCGAGACCAACAAAATTCTGTTCGAGGAGCAGAAGGGCTGCCGAGTTGGGTCAAGGGGTTGCAAAGAGCAACTCATTATCGACTCGGTAGTTGAAGGACAAGCAACTAGACCCCACGAAACCTCTTCAGTTGCTATATCGATTATGCCAAGGCTTTCGATAGCATCCCGCATACCTGGCTAATCAATGTCCTACATCTGTATCGCATTGATACGAAGCTAATAAAGTTGTTGGCGACAGTCATGAAAGGGTGGCACATCACGTGCGTAAATTTGAGGGTGCCAACACCTCAGAGTCCATCCGTAGACGGACACACTTAGATAATATTAAGTTGTATGCTAGTACTGACGACTATCTTGTCTGTTGCGGATAGTAGACATGTACAGCCATGATGTTCGGATGGAGAGTTTGGATTATAAAAGTATCGAATCCAAGCCATCCGCAAAGGTCATCGCACTGCATGCCGGACATAGCATTGGTGACCTCCACATCGAAGCTATGACCGAGGCAGACTTCTACAAATACCTAGGAATTCTGCAAGAAACCCATGCTTGAGTTGGTGATCTGAAGGATGCTTTGCTGTCCGAATTCCTGCGACGCGTAAAGCTGTTGCTGAAATCGCATCACTCGAGGAAGAATAAAATAAAGGAATTGAATTATTCGCTATCCCTTCACTGGCTCACGCATTCGGAATATTGCCTTGGTGGAAGACCGGTCCCGGCGTCGGATACGGACAACGATGTCCAAATTCCGAATGCATCATCCAAAGTCTGCCGTGGAGCGAATGAACCTGCCTCGTGATATCGGGGGTAGGGGCGTCGTTGACGTGGCGGCACAACATCATCGCCAAGTCGACTCGCTGTGAGCTTATTTTTACAGTAAAGAGCAGGCGAGTCATTTGCGTGCGGCTGTCTGTAATGCAAACTGTGGGCTGACTCCACTTAACTTGAGGGATCGATCTTTCAATACTCTGAGTGGGACCAAGAGCGGATTGATGAATGGAAGTCGAAGGCAATGCACGGTTAACACGTCAATTGCGTTGCCAACCATTTGTCGATTTGCATTTATCAAACAAATGGCTGTGTGCTGGGGAGCAGTACTTGATAGTTCTGCTTACAGCATGTATTGGGACCGGCAAGTTCTGATTGATCGCCATATTCCACATAATAAGCCTGACGTACTGTTAGTTGACAAGACGGGTCGCTCCACGTATATTATTGATGTTGCTATCCCGCATGATAGCAACATTGAAGAGAATATGTGGAGAAGAAGGTGAACTAAAATACAATATATTGCACATAACTACATTGACAGATCGCTGTGGGCAGAGGTAGCCGGTCTCCGCGACAGATCGTGTTCTGTGTGGCGTAGGCTTTAAACAGTGGCCAATGTGTCCAATGTTTGCACACATTGCGTGACATTACTTTGCCGATTACTGAAGGAACTTTGAAAAAAGCAGGCTTCAGCCGACCGCATTGAAAACATTTTGAAAAATCTCGCCTGATTCAATCTAATCGCATCCACTTCTAACATGAACCAATGCATGTAATCGGTCAGGTTATATCTAATTTAATGGAACCTTCCCTCAGATTGTCTATTCAGGTCCGCTTTCGCATATCAAAATAAATATCCTGATTTCCTCCATTAGTCACATTCACGACTCAGAACGTGGAAAAGCACCTCCCGGTGAAAAATTACTTTGTTATGGTTCAGCGATTTATAGTGTGTGTGCATGCAAGCGAAACGCTTCCACGCTCTAACATAATTAAGAAGTTCATCCAAGATAAATGTTATTCGCCGCACTATCTTCCTGGGGGAGCATTCCACTGTTTGGGGTGTGTTAAGTGAAATTGCCTCGTTTTGGGTAGAAAAAGTGATAAAATCCAGTTGGGAACTTTCATATGCTTATCAAAAAGATATAATATTTCACTTGAGGTAGCTCCGGCTAGATTGTTGGCAATTTATGGAGAGGATTAGGAATTGAATGACCGGAAAGTTTCAATTTGCTTTCAGATGGTGACAGAGGAAATGATGCATAGGTGGACATCAACTTTATATCAATTTTCCAGAAAGATGTGCTGTTATGAACCATATAGCTTGTTCTTCCCATATTACCTTGGCTTTTATTATCTCCATATTACTTGATGAGCTTACAATGTATGTTGCTCAAGTTGAGTCGAATTTTGGTGCGTTGCCCTATGTTTGAGGAATCAGGAAAGTTGTGTGGTGTTGCATCGTAGTTATCCTACTCGATGGACGGTATCGTTGGATGTTATAACAAAAGCAAATTTTCATATTTTCAATCATCATCCGATTTGTGGGCATCACTTCGAATCCAATAATAAATAGAAAATTCCTACGTAATACGAAGTGTATGCTAGCACGAAATTGGCGTGAATTTGCTTCTCTACAAAATTTAATTCAGAGCCGACTACACTTCAGTGGCCACGGGAATATTAGATTGCATCTGCCTTCTGTCGAACAAGCATGAGGTGCTTAGGTTTGTATCTGCTTCCAAGTATACGTAATGCCTGTGCTTGCTTATATATTCGTACCAACATACGGAAGTCGGCTTTGTGATGTCATTATCCAATCCTGCTACTCTAGAATTTGGTGGTTTCATGAAAATTAGAGCTTGGAAATTCGAGAAATTTCGCCGATCAAGTCTGACTATTAAACAATCAATCCGCAATGGCAAACATGCAAGAATAGCTGTCGAAATTGAGTCCTCGTTTGCTGTACCAAATTTAAGATGAATACTAGGGCAATGGACCGAACCACGCCAGGCAGTTGAAATTGAAGATAGCCAACTGCACTCTGTATAATTTCAGAATCCTTTGGCATCGTGCATCGTCTCATTAATTTATTTGCACACCAATACAAAGCAAAAATAAACATGGAAGATTTATTTCAACGCGTTTTCTGTAAGATACTTGACTTGTCGTATAAAATATAGCTGAAGAAACGTTTCGTACGTGATGTGCTGGACTTTTTTCTTTCCTTTCGTATTCTGGGACATTAAGGATGGAAGCCACATCATGCTAGACAAAACAATAGATAAAAAATCGTTGGCGTAGTTCCTTCACTAAAATCATGCTTAAGAGAATTCCTTTATTACGAGCCTTCTGGCACTTACATCCTTTTGACATTAGCTGCTATAATCGCAATATCTTATGGTTGTTGCTGTTTTTCTGGTTTATGACGGACCATAATCTGACGTTTTCTGGTCCAATGTTTTTTGGAGATATTTTGGTTTTACGGAAAATAATATATGACAAGCAAGAAGTTGAGTTATGTGGCAAGTGTTATTTCGTTAAATCTGTTTGAAATTTTTCTTTCTTTTTGAGGCTAGAAAATTCATTCTTGCCGGTGTAGTATTTCCACCTCATGAAGCCATTTTTTCGCAGATTATACAGAAGCAGCCCTTTACTCATATTCGGTTCGAAGCCCAGATAATGGAGGAGGCTTTGGGCAATGAATTTACTACAATCCTCAGTAAAAGAGCTAGAGATCGGGGAAAGTGGTCCCCCAGGTTGGGGCTTTGAAGCAATGGGCCTACAATCCACCATCCATAAAAAAATCAAAAATCATGTACAGAAACAGGATGAAAAGTTGCGGGCTGAAAGGACTGCGTAAAAGAATACGCTCTTGGATCCTGAAATGTTAGATCACTCAACAAATTTGGTTCTGTTAAAGACCTACTTCAATAGATCAGCAAACACAAGGTTAGAGTCAGGAGATAACTGACATAAGATGGCACAGAATCTCCAATAGTGGGAACTTATCCGGTAAACGGAAGTTCAAAATTATACCTGAAAGATTGTGTGCGTTTCACATCGAAGCAATTAAAGAATTAAAAATCTCTCTGTTGATTTGTCAACATACTGGCCCCAACTGAAGGAAAAAATGACGAAGCCAAAGAGCAATTTTATCATAGCTCAATATAATGCTCGGGGAACGACTGCAGGGCACAATATCCATGATATATTAAATGACAACAGCCAACGCTTCATTGACTTCGCAAGTAGCAGAAATTTAGTTATAAAATTAACATGCTTCCGACAACCGGATTCACAAAAAAACATGGGCCTTCCTAGATGACATTACCTTCAACCAGATAGACCACGTTTTCATTACCAGTATCTTCGACGTGAGATCATATCAAGGAGCAAACTGTCACTCAAACCACCATATGGTAAAAAGCGTCTGTAGGTGCTGAATTTCGAAAATTTGAAGTGGGAAAGTTAAAAAATGCAGGAAGATTAGGAAGGCTATAGATGAAATCCCTGTGCCGGACAAATGATCGGTTTGTTGATGAATGCCAATGAGCGCTTGATAAGAAAAACGAGGTATACAGGCAACATATCGAACGAAACAACGATGAAAAGAGAAAATTACGAAAATCTCCGACGAGCAGCTATTAAAATATTAAAGCAAAAAAAGTGAAAACATTTTAAGGAGGAATTGAAGAAAATTGATGACAAGATTCTGAGTAAAAACACAAGATAAGCCTACAAAGTAGTGAAGAGCTTGAAGCATGGATATCAACCCAAAACTACCTTTTGTAAAAACAAAAATGGTGACATGGTTGACATGTGACAATTCCAGAGGTATCTCACTATGTAATGTCTGCGGCTAAGCGATATGAACGGTATTTTCACTACCCTTTTTCCAAGGCTATGACAATAGAATGCATTCAATATTATGTAATATTCCCTCTTTTCTCACATCTTTTTACACCCCATAAATTTCTCAATTTTTTCTCTCAATTTCACAATTCCCATCCCGTCATTCATATTCAACATTTTACGTAATTAATTTTAGTTATTTTAAAAACAACCTAGCAAGTGGTAGCTTTCCTCTATACTCAAGAACAATTCCAAATTTTATTTTTTAATAATTTTCAAATGATGCAAGCGAAATTTGACCGAGCCAATTGTTTGTTGACCCTCATAAACTTGCCATATTGCATGTTATTGGGTACAGATCGGTGATTGATCGTTGCTAGAAAGAATTTGCGTACCGCAGAATACAATGCAATAGGGTGTAATTGTTGTTTTCGCTGAACCGACGTGAATTTTGAAGTTCAAGGCCGTGGTCGGTGGAATCAAGGTCAGTGGGACCGGGATCGCCTGATTGGAAGGACTGCTGATCAGTTGTGACGGAGAGATCGATTTTGGGGTATTCCGGCGGAATTGCATTGTGTTACCGATACTTTTTAAGGTTTTATTTTGTAAGATTAATAAAATCTGATCAATGTCTGCTTGTCTACCCGTCTGTCTGTCACATGCACTTTTCTTAGAAACGGCTATACTGATTTATACGAAATTTGATAGCAAGATGGGAACTATGAACGGCCACACATCCAGCAAGTGAAATCTGTCTACATTGAGCTGTGGCCGTTTAATTGAAGATTCATGAACTCGGTCAGCATAAGGGGCCAGATGCCCATGGACCTGCCGATTAGAGGACGAAAGTGGGGTATTGGAAAGGCCAACAACTCCAATAGATGTTATACTCATTATCCAAGGCCGACCAACAAATCGAATGGAGTTTAATAATTATAATACAGTAGAATCCCGATAATTCGTATGGTCAAGGGACTAGTGATTTGGTATGAAAGCTCGAGATTACGAAGTATTGGGAGTGAAAAATAAAGAAAATTTACCCTGGGTACCGGCAAATTTGAAGGAATTAGCCAGAAATTCGAATAATCGATCTACTTATTATCGAGATTCTACTGTAAGCTAAGCTAAGCTTGAACGTTTCATTCAAGGAACAACACACTAAAAGACAGTATATTGCTCTCTCGTGATTATTGCCCTGCTTTGACTCAGTCATGGTACAAATTTTTTTGTTTCCAATAAGATTTGATCCATTGCCAGAAACTGACGGACAGAATAGAAGGTGTTCATTACCGCTTTTAAACTTTCGATTTTTTTGTGAATATACCTCGGTTGTTCAGTTACGGGATTCTCTTTCGTGTATCTTGAAACTTCTGCTTCAACGATCAATCGTTCGTAATTGGTTTTGAAGGTTCAAATAGATTCAAAGTCTGTCCACCAGTTACACGCGATTCACTCTGAAACGGTTCGAATTATCGTTACAAAATTTGGTAAGAATATGTTGCCTATGAAACTTTTCACTTGCAATTAGTAGCATCATTTTGAGTCCGGGTTTAAGGGGGTCTCCCTTATATGCGAAGGGGGGCTTGTAAAAGTTATTCTCGGTTAATATGTGGGGTATCAGTGGGTACTTTTTGGAATTCATGATATTATTTCTAATATTGGCTGTAACAAAGGGGACTGAAGACTCAGAAAGTATGTCCCAAAAAGTGAAACAAGTCCCGTTCTCAGAAAAAAAATAATAAAAAAAAATCATAGTGGTGCATCTATAATAAAACTAGGTTTCAAATTCCATTCTGATATTTATACAAATAAAGTTAATAACGACACATTACCATATTTTTGAAATTTTCCTGAAAAGTCCCGCTCGATTCAATGATAGGAGGACCAAAATGTCTCGCGCAGCTTTCACCGGAAGAATGTATTCATCCTCCACTTCCATAAGCATTGTCAACATTTGGACCAATTCCATCTGTTAGCGCGTAGTCGAGAAAGCAATAAAACGAATGAAATCGGGGTAAGCAACAGGAACAAACGACATCGCGTTGCATGGAACACCATCTGTTTGGCACGAAAGTTCCACAGTTCCAACTCATCTCTCTACAACAGCGCCTAGTGCCAGAAGAACTCGTGCACCGGGTTAACTTACTCTACCAGGATCCAAAAGTAAAGTTTGAAGTGTGGCGGGTGTATCAAAACCGCTTCGGATCTCTTTCAGTGCCCATCAAAGAAACGCCTTTTCATCATTATTCTTTGTTCTTGTTGTTGACACTGTCACATGGGACATCCAACGTCCAGTGCCCTATACACTGCTTTATGCAAACGATGTTTCCCTAGAGCCTCATAGCAAAGTTTATTTTGACATGAACTTGTGTCAGGTTGAACCGCTATCAGTGGAAGTGACCTAATCAATGCAATATTCAATATGGATTCTTCATAAATGCGATTTTAATATTTCACTCGAATGTCCATTATTCTCGTTAATTATGATTTCAGCATCTTATTTTCATGGCTTTAGAAGCAGTAAATTCGCGTGAAGTCGCTATAACTGCTATAACTTTGCCTTTGGTAGTCAGATTTCTATGAAATTTGGCCCGTGTATACGAAATATTGTCCTCTATGCTGGTGATCCTAGAATGAATTAAAGGGGGATTTTCAAATCAATTTCTAGAAGTTGGTAATATACTATTAGTAAGTTTATTTGAGCAGATATCGTAATGGGACATATTCCTTTTCGGATTTTTGGGTTGGGTAGTTTCCGCAAATGAGTCCTGTTTGACTTTAAGTGAGTACATTTTGACACTTTACTCGGGCACTTTTCAATTCAGATCTTTCATTTGATACCCTACATGAGCATTTTCAATGAAAAAAATTTTACATCCCTCCTGTACGGGGAGCCCCCCTTTAAAATACACGTAAATTTAAGTCACTCACTGTATGCTTGGGATTTCATAGTTCCCATATATCAATCAAATTTCGTTCCGATTTGTTTAGCATTTTTTTTTTTGTTAGAAAAGACAAACTGACAGACGGACAGTGAATCGATTTTGGGGGTTTTAAGGGTTTTATTTGACACAAAACGTTAAGAAGATAACAAGTCGGGAAACCGGAAGCTGGGCGCTTCAGGTACGAACGGTTTTGTGAATTTCTTAGTACGTAGCACGTAATATATCCATATATTATTTTCGGGTGATATTGACATTCATAGCCTTCAATTTTTAAACAAGCAACAATTTTGACGTATTATAACTTTGTTAGTAATAGTGCGATTTCCACCAAACTTGGTAAAATCATGCTCTACATTATAGCCTAAATCACTGTAGGTGGTGCTAGGATGAATTTAAAAGGGGTTTCCCGCCAATTACAAAAGATATAGTAATATACTATTATTAACTTTATTTGAAGAGATATCGGTATGGAAAGTATTTCGAAGCCCAGGCACCATATAGTGGCAGCCTCCTGATTTTTTTCAGATTTTTCGGTTTGAGAATGGCCTCCTTAAAGAAATGATTACTTTCAACCCCCCGCACTCCCCACCTTTCCAACAAATGTCAAAACTACGGCTACGGCTTTGAAAAGTACCAACCGATACCTTTAATATGATGCCCCATCTGACTATATTTGATGAAAAAAATGTTACAGCCCCCTTTTGCATGTATGGGGACCCCTCGAACTGGAACCTCGCAGAGTATTTTGGATGATACGAGAAACGCTGGCGTTGAGATATACCATGATATCCTACGCTGACGTTTGCATGAAAACGAGCTGAAATGCCCGCTTACAAGATGATTACAATTCAAATTAATGGAAAAAGTAAATTGCTTGAACATATTTTTTTCTCAGCCTTTTTTCGAATTTCAAATTTTAACTTTTTTTATTTTCTTGTAAATCATCTTTAGCCACAAATGTCATCTAGCAGCGATGACTGAGGTGGCAAATTTGGAGAATAAGGGTGAACACTTGGTTACATAATCACCAGTTGTAATGATTTGCAGCTGCGTTTTTGAAGAAGGGTCTGATCCAATACAAATTATATATAATACATCGCGATCTGGGCAGTTGACTGACGTAATACAAAGGGTCTTTCTGTCATATATCAACTATACAACTTCTGCGTACAAAACATGCCTTGATGTCGGGTATTCCACAGATACATAGCATGAATTATTTAAATTCACTGGATCTGGATGTAATGCTTTGACCCGACGTTTCTTCGAAATTAAACCCGATAAAGAATTCTTAGGCTTATTTGAAACCCAAGGTATATCAACAATAAAACACAATCCTTACAAATTTAAAAAAAAACTTTAAGCGCATATGGTGGAATGAAGTTGATTTAAAAAGAAGAAAAAGTGTAATCAAAAATGGGGGCGGGGTTACAAATATTAAATGTAAGGAGATGTTGGGCTTCAACTATATTACGCGCATTCGTCACTCAAATAATAAAGTCATGTTTCGTTAATCTAAATTAAAAACTTTTGTTCTTTATCTCTGCCTATAATTCAAACTGCATATTTTCCTATCGTTCATAATTCAATGGACAGATACTGTATTCACGCCTTTAATATGTAGCCCACAACAGGAAGAAAGCGGACCTTAATCAATGGTGTAACAGGACGTCCTCACAATCCCAGGGGTTACCAAGGGGAACTGTCGGTGATCTGTGGATGAATTAAGGATAATAAGGCTCCGAAATTGGATGGGATTCAGAACAAAGCTTTGAAGTTGGTAGCTAAAATTAGGCCTGCATGGTTCATGGTTCGCGAGTATGGTGGAAAGAGTGTTTCCTGCGCAGTGGAAAATGCAGAAGTAGGTTCTTCTACCGAAGCCCCAGAAACCACCCGGCGTACCCTTCATATCGGTCTATCTGTCTTTTAGGCAATATGAGGATGATGCAGGAGACGGTCATATTCAACAAACTGCTTCCGTTCGTCGAGCTAGCGGGTGGTTTATCGGAGTGGCAGTACGGGTGCCGCAGAGCACGGTCCACAGTCGATACCATGGCAACAATAGTAGATCTGGCCAGGGAGGCATCGGCCGCTGGTGCGCGATGGTGACGCTGGATGTCAGAAATGCCTTTAACTCGGTCAACTGGGGTTGGATTAGGGGCACCCTGATTAAACTGGGTATCTCTGGTTACTTAACTCGGATTATCAAGAATTCTTTTCGGAGAGTCTTTTTTGGTACGAAGGAGGAAGTTTGAAGGAATATGTTGTGAAAGCAGGTGCTCCGCAGGGTTCTGTACTGAGCCTCCTGCTGCGGAACATAATGTACGACGGAGTGCTCGACCATAGATCTACCATTAGTAGTAGTCGTCAAACACCATCAGGGCGTGGAACTGTATGAAAGCGAAAAAATTCACGCCATCAGAGGTAATCACGAGGTCGTTTCAAAATCAATCATTAAACACCTCGGGGTAATGATCTATGTGAAGTTGAGCTTCAAGGGGCACCTGGCCTATGCGCGCGGAGAGGCAGCAAAGGCCAGCAAGGATGATGCCTAACATTGGAGGGGTAGAATCTAGCCGCCGACTGCTTATCGCAGGGGTGGTGAAATCTATCCAGCTATACGCTGCTCGTGCAAGGGCGTGCGTACTGGATAACACTGTGAGCGAGGGAAGGTGAAGTTTGGCATACCGGCCAATCGTGTTGTGGGTGTGCAGTACAGTATGTCGTCGCGAGGATGATCCTCTTGGATCTTCTAGCGAATGAGGTACACTGTCTCTATAGGAGAAGGATGGGGAATCCGGCCGAAATGACTGCGAGCTACGGAAAGGCCACTAGGAAGGAGCTGTATAGGAGATGGCAGCAACGGTGGGATAATTCCGAAAAAGGCCGCTGGAAAGATGGATCGAGCGTAAACATGGAGAATTGAACTAACATCTAACGCAGTTCCTTGTGGGACACGGTGGTTATAGAAATTACTTTCATCACTTCGGATTGGATGAGTCCCCAGACTGCCCCTCACCGCTATACGCGAGGTTCCGGAGCATGTTATATTCCATTGTCCGAGATTCGCGAATGAAAGAGGGAGGTCAAACGACGCTCTCAACGCAGTTATGGGACCCCATATTTTCGTCGAGGAGATATTGATGTCCGTAGCAAATTGGAGTGCGATAAACGCAACAGTAACTGCGATACAGGAAAAGCTGCAGGAACTCGAACGACCCCGGAAAGCGCGACGGATACGTGAGTAAACCAGAGTCCTCCTCGCGAAGTAATACTTCACGGTGGTCCCGCGGAAATATTGGCAGAGAAGTGGTGGTGATTTTAGTGGGTGAGAGTCCCATACGCTGTTAAAACGTGGCGCAGTAGCGCGTTTTTAAGATTTCCAACTCCATCCATAAAAACAAAAATTAATTATATACACATTTTGTATTTTTAGCTATGTATGAATTAAAAAACATGCATAGAAATTTCCTCATATAAGATGAACATATCCGAAGCGCGCAGCTTCTCACTTGTTTAAATAATCACCTTGGGGTTGCGGGGTGCTTACGGAATATTCACCGTTAATTGCTACCCATATTTTAGGTGTTCATACTCGCATTATATTATAAAAAGCAGGATGTGATAGGAAGTCATTTGTTGTTATTTCAGTTTCATTCAGTTTAACCCAAAAACATTCCTACTGCATTAAAGTAAAACTACCATCTTCTCGCTACTTCTCAAATTAAGTGATATTACAAGATATCGTATATTACACATGACCCCGTCGTATGCTTACATCAGATATTCCATATCCGAATCGCAATTTCTCGTATTCTTCACTCCGCTCCTTGACCGCATTTTCATATTCAAATCATTTTATTGGACCCATAATAATTTCAATAAAAGTCTGATGCTCACGTAAAAGGTAGAAAAAGCGTTGTTAAATAAAAATCGAAATTTTATTACGATTCCGGACAAAGGAGGGCACGAAAAGTATTTCTCCGAATCATGACCTATACTGGGTACGTCCCCGAAAAGCGAAGTAAAAGAAGGAAAAATGAAAAAAAAACCTTTCCAGCACGAAGGGAACCCACGGACGTTCTTATATCTCCTGATGGGAAAAAGAAAGGGAACAAACGGGTATCGAATATCCTTTCAAATATGAAGACAAGTCATTGCACTTAAAGAAGGAAATCGATTGTAAGAAACGACTGTTGAAAAAAAAAGATTTTAAGTCAGTTAGGCTTTGGGTCGAGTCTCTATCGTCTTCTTACGTACAACCGAGGAAGTGCTCGGCTATGAGAAAAAAATGCTTCCAATGATAAACGAAAACATTTTGTGGGCAAAAGAAAGCCATTGGGTAAGGTCCTTTGGGGATTCGCCATATATGGGGACAACAAAAGCCCATTTTTATGACACTGACTATATTGTCCAGCAGATCCAGTCCTCGTCGGGTTCTCCTTCTACTTATCCTTATTTTTTCGTTTTCTGAAGATAATTCAATTTTTTGCCAATCTAAACTTCTGGGAGCATGAAGGGCTTATCGCTTCCATTCGTCGTCCCTGTCGTCGTGTCACCAACAGTCTACACTGTGAGAATGGTAGATTCGATAATGTGTTTGTAAATAATATTTCGACTTTGGGGACTTCAGAGTAGGTTCATATGTTCCACAGAATGGATTTTGTGTGACCTTTTAGCAGTCTCCGCATATTCCACACTTGAGTTTTTGAAGGCATTAGAGTAATTTTAGACTTTTCTAATGTCCACATCTTTTTGTTGATAAACGTATTCACACAAGAGGGTTGTGAAGCATTGGCAATTTCGCTCTTTTTGTTTAAGAAGGCCTACCAACTCCAACCGAGGACTTGTTGACGCACTCAATAGTATTTCTCGTAAGACACTTGAAAAGGTCAGATTATATGCTATCCATATTTTCATCAGAAACCCAAGAGCACTCGCTTTATCATGGAACATATAGTGGAAGAAAATTATACCTGACATCAGATGGGCATCGGAAACTTAGTACACGTTTGCATCGAATACATTAGGTCTGGGCTATGTGCGAAAATTCTGATAGCTACGTCCCATATTCTGAAGACTGTATCACAAAGGGGCATAAGAGTAGTTCTGCAGTCGGTATCCAATATGTGATGGGAACTATCCTTGGGTACGCAAAGAGTTGTTTCTGGGATGCATAACTTCTGATTATATGGGTAAATCTCTTAGGAGATCCACTAATAGAGGATTAGGAGGACGCAATACGTATTTTGGAAGATGATGGACTCCATTGGATGCATTTGCAAATATGGTTTGGTAGTCAGCCATATTTTAAGTGGATGTTCCATCATATCTCACCACCTCGCTATAGGGAAGCTCAAAAAGGGACTCTTATTCATAAAACGCTCTTTATCGAATATTTTATCGCTGAGCTCCACAATCCACAAGGCAATAATAAAAAAAGTAGTGCTGTCTCTCCCATGGAGATTCTTTCCAATTTTCAATACTTGTTCGCTCCGTAAGGTTTCCGATATAACCAATAATGTTATTCCTCCCAGCTCAAGGACACATCTAAGCTGCTCGCGAACAAGATAAAGCCAACTAACTGAGTATAAACATTCATTCGCTATAAATTGAATCAACGCCACCAGCTGCTGGCAATTGATAAGAGACTTCAATATCTCTCCAGGAAGCTCAGGGAGTTGGGGAATGTTTTGCTTTAATTACACGATCCTTTCTGCAAACATTTCGTACCTTGAGACTTGACAATGTTGGATATTTTCATTCAGTTACACATCCATCTACATTGCCTTCATGCTCACTTTTGATACTCTGATATGACTAGAATTTACAATGTAAACTTTGTTCCGGTTAATTCATGGATTTTGGATAATGGGGCTTTGGAAGTGGACAACTATGTGGGTAAGAGAGTTCAACTAGTGAGGGATGATGTACTATGTCAAGTTTTGAAAATTGAGTAAGGATGAACAATATGCGTTGTCAGCTGTGACAGTGTATTTAGCATTTTCCGTGCATTCAATATAGCGTATCACTGCCAGTGAAATCCTCCAAAGTAAAGTAAAAAGCGGGCAAAGTATTTGTAAACACAAACGTCGAGGAGTTGATTACCTTCGAGTAACATTACAAACACTTAAAATCTTGGTGAAAGCTGTTTATCTCGCATTTATGTATACTCTATATATAGTCGAAAATCCTTATTGGAAACAACTTTCACTCCAATTTTCTTTCTTTGGTAAACACTCTAGTCTATATATACGTGCTTTGGTTGAGCATTGTTTTCATTCTGAAAGCCAATTTTTTTATTTGACCTATTGTGAATCCAGAAAAAAATCCGTTTTTTTCTAATACCTATGAATTGTTATCTTTGTTGACTTTATTTTGAAATAACAGAATTTCCACGAATCTAACAAAATGAACTCACACTATTTTCAGGTCTTGTCATAACCTTGTTATTTAGGAATCGCATTTAAGTGCAAACACTAAATACGCTTTGCTTATAATCAAAATAGAAATACAAGTGGGTGTGTTATCAAAACAAAATAATAACGGAAGGGGGCCTTAAAGTTCAAGTCTAAAGTCCTACCATCTGGCTGTCTATCTGTTTTCTCTTGTAAGTAGATGGACAATTTTAAAAGACGCTAGCTCAGACATCCTTAAAACTATTCGCAATTTTCCCTTCTCCATGCAACGAAACCTCATTAAAATCGAATCCATGTCTATGTGCTTATCTAACGCATATGAAAAGAGGCTGGAGATGACTAAAAGGGGACAGCAATCCCAAAAGATGAAAAAGGCAGCGAAATATTGAAGCTCCATCGAAGTGTTCCGTCGGCACGTCCTTGCTTGCCTCAGTGCTAGTCGCCTCGATAATATGGACGTGTCTTTTACCGATGTATGGATGCGCACCGGAACTTGCAAGTGCAACGAACATGGGCATTCGCGAGAGCCTACCAAAAGATCAACATGCGAGCTAAACATGAAAAATGAACATAAAACAAGTCGAGAAACCGGAAGCCTCACGCTTCAGGTATAAAAAGTTTTGTGTTTCCTTATGTGAGGAGCATAATGTAGTTCTCCATTGGCTGATAGCAATGACCCGAGATATTTAAATCGCTCAGTTCTTTGCAGGTTACTGCCAATGCCAAAACTGAGCGATTTCAAATTCTTGAGGGGCAGGTTACTGCAATTGCCAGAACTCAGTGATTCAAATATCCCGTGTTAATGCTGTCAGCCAATGGAGAACTGCGTAATGAAATTGCTTCACGCATAAACGCAACCTGGATGAGTGGCATTCCACAACTAGTGTTCTTTGCGAACACGTCCGAAATCTAAAATTTACTGCAATGTCGTCCGTCTGCCGCTCTCTGTAGTTCTGAGTGTTGGCTGACTATAAAAGACAATAAACGCCGTCTTGTTGTAATGGGGACGAAGATGCTGCATTTTGCTGGTAGTGTGACACGTTTTGATCACATCTGAAATGAGAATACCCGCGATCGATATGGGTTTGCACCGATCGTGGAAAAACTGCAAGAGAGGCGGTTTCGATGGTGTGGTCACGTAATTCACGCTAACGAGAATTCACTTACCAATATTGGTCTGAACATCGAAGTCAATGGTAAGCAACCAAAAATTCGCCCGAAACGGTGGCTTGATACGCTGGATGGGGATTTAAAGGCCTCGCGATTACATCCTGATCAGGCATTCGATAAAATAAAATGACGAAACCGATCACGACAAACCGACCCCGCTTGTGAATGGGACAAAGGCTGACGAAAAAGAAAAAGATGTGAGTAGCGACGAGTGTATTGTCCTCTATTTTTTAGAAACTGATTTAAATAAATCATTTTATGGAAACGCATATATTGTAACAGTCAACCTCATACGCTTCACACTCTGAGCTTAATATTATCATATTAGCAAATGCCAAGAATGTAACCTACATCAAATATAAAACAAGTCGGAATACCAGAAGCTCGCGCTTCGGGTATAAATATTTCTATCTGTATATAGCTACAAATCCAACATATTCCTTCATATTTTCCCAAACTACGGAACATAAGTACATATTACAACCATAGATATCACGCTCAACCTAAGCACACAAACTACCTATTTCCGAATACTGTACACATATATGCGCGTATATAAATTGGTCGTACCCATATTTCCGATTTACTTCTTATATCTATCTGAATTAGGCATGCAGGTTGTAGAGTGCACGAAATTCACAAAAAATGGTAAAGTTTTACCCACTATAACTTTCGTTTTGAGGCCAGCTTTGGTCAATAAGGCGGATTTGCGCTCAATATAATTCGTAGGCATGTCGTGTTTTACGAATTATATAAAGGAGCATTCAACATCTGCGAGCCGCTACGGTCACGCTGCTCCCAGGGCAGAGGTGAGGCAGCGTCTGACGATTTGCCTCTGCCCTGGTAAGAAACCGTAAAGCCGTCGTCGCTTCACTATAACTTTGTTAATAATAGTTGGATTTTCTTGAAACTTGACCAAATTGTGCATTATGTTCTTCGTTACACGCATGTACTTCTGGGATGAACATAAGGGGGGTGCCGCGTAAATTTCTATAATGTGGAAATATACTATTATTAACTTTATTTGGGCAGATATCGAAACCGGATATCACTGTGATTTTTTTCGAATTTTTCGGCTAGAAAGGTTCTGAGAACGAGACCTGTTACACTTGTTGGGGGTCATATTTTGTGCTCTCACTCCCCTATGTTTCACCCAATATCAAATATTGGACCAGTTTCGGAAAGTAATAATTGAGACCGTTCATTTGATATCCGACATGGCTACATTCGGCCAAAAAAAAATTTGTACCTCCATTCACATGTATGGGGAGCCCCCCTTATACTTAACACAAAATGGCGCCACTTACTGCATATAAAGGGAACATCAGATTACATCCCCTCACCAATTTTCATGACAATCGGTCTAGCCATTCCCGAATAAAGCGGGTGTGACAGACAGACACGGTCTCGATTCTAATAAGGTTTTGTTTCACACAGGGGAGAATTAGATTCTTCTTGAATGGAATTTTAATATTTCAGTCGAATGTCAATTATTCTCGTTAATTATGATGGCACTCGCTGTATGCATGGGATTACACAGTTCCCATCTGCCCACCAAATTTCCATCGGATCGGTTTAGTCGTTTTGGAAAAAAGTGCGCGTGACAGACAGATAGACAGACAAACAGACAGACATTGAATCGATTTTAATAAGGTTTTGTTTTACACAATACCTTAAAAAATGACGGTTCGATCCCGAGGGTGGCGCAGCAAAATTGCAAACCGTGAGTAAAAGGGAAGATTCATGGCGGATCGCGTTCGTAATCGATGCTGGTCTTGCCTCAGGTGTCCTGTAAGGCATTTAAGGTTCCCGTCTTGCATTGACACACAGACTATTAGATTGGAGGATGCTCCGCAATAAAGTTTTGCGAAGTAAGAAAGGAGAAATGGAAGAAGGATAAAACTCAAACTTCATAGATGAGGAGAAAATAAAATCTAGTGGCCGGTACGAATATCCGGCGGGACTCGTCTAACTTGGCGACTGGGCCGGGCTTCCATAATGGATAGCAAGGCTTCGAACCCGTTAATTGTGGGCCGATGTGACGTGAACAGGTGCAGAACCCCGCCTGCAGCGGCTGCTTGGACACAATCTAGGCCGACCACTTCAGCAAGTTCGCGAATAAAGTTAGGTGAGAATATGGATCTCTTTATTTTCCGCCCGTATTACGTAATAACGACGGGTCGATGTACAACACTTGACCCATTTTTTCCCAGAGATTCGTCGAGAGTTTTCCGCAATATGCGCACTTGGCTGTACAGCGACGAGCACCACAGGACCTCGTTATTAATTGCAGCGGTCCAATCCAGGCTGTCATCAGGGAACGTGCTCTCGGCGGAGGCGGCAGCATCAATCATACCACGCCACACTACTGGCAACAGTTTCAGTACTCGCTGGAGCACTCTGCTTTACTGGCTGAAGTCTCAGCTGAAGTTCGGGACGGATTCCAAAGTGCATGCAAGGAATGCTCAGAATGATGCCATTCCCAATGAGGCAAACATAGTTGAGATTCTGGACACACTAAAGAAGAAACATTCTGTTTTATAGAGTTCTATGGTATGGCAGAAGTCACTCCAGACGTGTTCAGAATGTAACGTACGCGAGGAACTAGCGGAGTCTTTTTTAGATCTCTCAACGAATCTTAAAAGAGCGTCCAGATAGTACAGTTTGCGGTGATGGACGGTGACGAGGTGTAGACTTTCGGGGCTACTCGTCCATTATGCTGAGCCTGCTGGGGGAATCACTGCTGAAGGCACCGACCATGGCACTACGCCGGACATGTATTTTGCGGACGTTATCGAAGAGGAGATTCAACGAACCATGAACAGCTCGAAGAATTGGAGAGGTCATTACTAGCGTCCTAGTCGTCATGAGTGTCCGTAATCGTGTTGTGTTTGTCTCGCTGCTGTGAACTTATCACTTGCACAGGGTTATGTGTGATAATAGGTCATAAGTTTGCCCGAGTAATTTCCAACCTTTTTCACTACCTGAATTATCTATAATAATAAAATAATCGTTGGCGCAACAATCCATATTGGATCAGGAACTTGAAGTGTATAGAGCACTCCATTCAAGACCGTTACGGTACACTACAGAATACTGCAGGAGACAATGTGGTCAGCATTGCGCTCGCTCGAGATTATTACCCTGATTTGACTCAGGTTCTCATTCACAGCAGGGATAATACCGAATATATGCTTGCGAACCCTCCACTAGTTCATAAAGTCCGTTATTAGTGGAAAGGTTAATGCTCATCTTAAGACCGACAACATTCTGTCCGAGGAGCAGAAGGGCGAATTGGGTCAAGTTGTTACAAGGAGCAGGTCACTATCGACTTTTTGGTGATAGTCATGGAAAGGTAACCGACCAATCTGCTTCACGACATCGAAGTCAGGGGAGTGGTTGATGTGGGGGCAGCACAACATCCGCCAAGTCGACTCGCTATACGTTTATTTTTTCAGCAAAAGTCAGGCGACTTCCTTGGATGAGCCTGTGTGAAAGCGGATTGCTGGCTGACTCCACTCAACTTGAAGACCCAATCCTTCAATCCTCTGAGTGGGTTGAAGTCAGACTAAGAGCGGATGGACGAATGGAAGTCGAAGAAAATGCAATTGTCTCTGAAAGCCTTTTTTCGACTTTCATTTGTTAAACAGCTGGCTGTGTGCAACCCTTGTGGACTCCACTTTGGACCTCACTTAGGTGCAGCAAATGACATTTTGCGCCCTCATATGTCGCTCAGATAATAGCTATTATATTCGTTTTAGGAATGATGGGGTCCTAAGTCCGCATCAACTTAATGCTGGACCGGACCAAATGGGAAGCAACTTACTCCCTGCTCTGGTCAATAAGGCGGATTTGCGCTCAATATAATTCGTAGTCATGTCGTGTTCTACGAATTATATAAAGGAGCACGCAACATCTGCCAGCCGCTACGGTCACGCTGCTCCCAGGGCAGAGGTGAGGCAGCGTCTGATGATTTGCCTCTGCCCTGGTAAGAAACCGTAAAGCCGCCATCGCTTCACTTTTTTAATAGCTACCAGTTTCTCCGAAATTCCCCCTGGGTAGAGCACTCCAGATGTACTCCCTGTTTACGCTATCGAAAGCTTCCTCGAAATCAATGAAGAGCAAAAGCAGCGAAGTTCTAAATTCCGCGCACTGTTCCAAAATTATCCGTGGGGAATTGATGTGGTTGATAGAGGAGAATCCGAAGCGGAAACCAGGCTGCTCACTGCTGATCAAGGTTTCGAGATGTTCCTTGATGCGTTCTAGGATTATTTTAGCTATTGTCTTTGCGACCCCAGGAATCACGCAGATACACTTCCAATTGTCACACTCAAAACGGGTGCCGTTTTCCCAGTCTCTGGGGAAGGTTTTGGATTCCCAAGATTTCCGTACGAGTGGAAGCAGCAGATCTGCAGTAACTGAAGGTGCAGCGATAAATAAATCTGCGGGAAAATCGTTAAGTCCAACGAATTGATACTGTTTGAGTGCATTGATGGCCGAAATAATTTGTCTTCTGATTGGAGGAACAGACTGTATCCGCGCGTTGCGGCGATAACTTATCTCATCCAGAAGAGGAGGAACCTCACTGGAAGTAATACGTTTAAGGATCTTGGTGAAGTATTCTTTCCACTTCTTCAATTGCTCTTCATCGTGGATGAGAAGTAGACCGTTAACGTCTTTCACAGGGCCATTGAATGATTCACGACCACATCTCTCATTGCTTTCTGCGGCATCTTGCGCTTACCTAACCAGCGCAATAGCAGTCAGTAGAGCTTTCGAACCCTTTCGTTCATCGATGCGTTTCCATGACTCCGAAGTCAGCCAGATCTTATGACGCCCTTTCGTCGTGGCTGACGACCTTTTGGCAGGTTCTGTATTCGAACAGCGTGCCACCAATGACGAGGCGGTGGGAGTTGTAGAAATTCACGAACCTCACACTATTACTGTCATGGTCGTCAAGACCGGGCTTCCCCATCACATGTCCGAGCAAGGTGTTGTCAGATCCCACTTTGGCATTCAGACCACTCATCACGATCACAATGTCACCTTCAGGAAACTTCCCCTGAACCGCGTTTAATCGCTAATAGAAAGCATCCCTCCCTACTACATCGGACATCTCCGTTGGTGGGTAGCATTGAACAATTGTGATGCTCCTTTACCTGGAGAGAAATCTTTCAGGGAGACATCTATCAGAAATCGGCTCCCAGGGCAAGAGAGCGCACTTTGCTGTAGCCATCAAAAGTAAACCTGACGCCGGATTTGCGTCTGCTACCACTTGTCTTTCCAGAGTACGCATTGCCGCAAAAGGGAGAGGAGTACTCTCCAATGTCTCACTATCTTACTTCGTTTAGATACAAAATGTCCATCTTATATCGCTGCTACTACCGCTCAAATTCGAGAAAGAGAGCTCTTTGAGCACCATTGCTACAGTTGTCGAGGAGCGTGCGCACATTCCAGAAACTAATCATAGTCTGTTTTCGATAGCCAAAGTTGTTGCCACAAGGTCTATGCATCCTTGGACAAAATAATGGCCGCTTAAAAATTGTAAAAATATCTCGAAACTGACCTGAAAGTCCTCGTAGTATGATGCTTGTAGGTGGATTCAATTGGGGAAAACAGTAATTATTTCGTACGCAATCCAATCATGGGATACCAGCTGAGATAGTCTCACAGAAATATTTAAAATCCTGGGTTTATCTCTGAACTCGCTCGTAAAAAAAGATTGCTGCTCACAGCACTGAATTATTCGAAATAACTCGGAAAACTTCTTTGACCAAATACTACGATCGTACCAATATACTTCTTCTAATGTCGTCTCCCCAAAGAATGAAACCTCAATTTATCATCCCCACATGTAACCCACGTCAACCAATCTCACACTCCCAACAAGTCGAAAACCGGAAGCTCGACGCTTCAGGTATGAAAAGTTTTGTTCATTTATTATGTAATAATATTTGCCTATGGGACGGCTTCACTAATATCTAATGTATATACGCTAAATGTGGTCGATATTCAGTTCGACTTGTTACTGATATTTTATCTCGTGGGGAGCAGTAATTTGACCCGAAATTTGACCTATTATAACCTTGTTAATAATAATAGGATTTCCAAGAAACTTTTCAGTATGATGTTTCTATCTTACTGCAAAATTGAAAAACTTTACGGGGCTGGGGGTAAATTTTCAAAATAAAATAGTATACTATTATTACCTTTCTTTGAGCAGATACTGTAACGACGAAAATTTTCAGGGCGTAGATACCATGTGGACGGATCGCTTCTTTTCAGATTTCTCGGTTGGGTAGTGTCTGAGAACGGGTCTTTGAAATAAAAGGCTGATTTTGGACATGCACACTCCTCCCGTTGATAACTAATGTCAAAACTAATGTCTGCTTCGAAAACTAGTAATCATGACCTTCCATTTGATACCGCAAATGTCTATTCCGCTCGAAACATCTGACCATTGGTTCAAAGCTCGTCCTGTATAAAGCAATGATCTTGCCAATTTTCATGTTTTTTCTGGAGGTTTGGGTTCTTTGCAAAAATACTGCGAACTCCTGGCCGCGTTCCAGACAAGAATGCTCCGAAGATAGTGATGAAATGGCCACATTCGGGGCAAATGATGTTACACCCCTCCTTTTGCATATATGCGGAACATCCCTTCCTAAACAGATAGACGAAAGGACACACAGACCGATTTTTAAAAGGTTTTGTTTTTAATAAAATCTTAAAAACCAAACCAACCAAAACCAACCTTCAACAGGGAACTGAAAATTCGAAGTCGGTGCAACAGAAGCAACGAATTGCATCAAATTTGCGCACATTGCTGGGTGTACGCTCATAAGCCTTCAGCCAAGGTCAACTATTGTACCTACATTCACTGATGGCCTGTCAATTGTAGTTTGTAATATTAGAAAATTGTAAATAAATAATTTAATTATTAAATTAAAATTAATTAAAACGCAAATACTCTTTTTAATTTTGTTTATTAGTATCTTGATTCTGATTAAACTGACACATAATTAGAGATTGTGTTTTATATTATTATACAAGGGTCAAAGGATAGTGTAGGTTCCAGGGCAAAACGGTACCCACGATGGAGCATAAAACATAGGAAATGCCTGCTGAACCAACACTAATAGCTCTACTACCAAACCCTATCTCCAACTCCACGTGGTGACCGCTAGGAGCTCTTTCTTAACGAAAAGCTGCAAACGAAGAAGGAGGAAGGCGAGTCTCCCGGGCCCAAAAACTGCACAATCTGTACTAACTAGTCCACCAGGTTGGGGGTTGGGTAGGGCTGACAACTCTACACAGAAAACTAAAATTACGAAGCCACAACTGGAGCCTCGGACTGGACTGACAATACAACGACGAACTCGGCGATGACAACGGAATAAAGATTTGCTCATTTTCTAATGGAACGTGTGCTCTCTGTAAAGAGATGCAAAGCAACTAGCCGATACCCTGTCCCAATATAGGGTTGATGTAACAGCGTTGCAAAAGATGCGTTGGACAGGGACCGGTTTCCTGGAGAAAAGCTACTACACCATATATTATAGTGGCCATCCAGTAAACCACGTACTTGCAGTGGATTTCTTAGTTAACCAAAAAATGAAACCTGTTGTTATCGGCTTTGAAAACACAAGCGAACGACTATGCATTCTGTGCTAGCGAGGCTAATTTAGAAATATAACCCTCATTAACGTTCACGCCTCTATAGAGGGATACCTTCTACGAAGCAATAGAACGAACTCTCGACGCCTGTCCCAGATATGTCATCAAAATCATACTTGGAGATTTTAACAGCCAAGTAGGGAAGGAGTCCGTATTCAGCTAATACGTTGGGCCCCATAGCGTACATCAAAATACAAATGATAACAGACTGCGGGTTATTCAATTAGCAGTGTCCCACGAAAGGGTTGTTGGAAGTATCTGGTTTGCACGGAAAGCGGTCCACAAACAAACGTGGGTCACTCCAGACGGAACCACTTTCAACCAAATTGACCACGTGCTGATCGAGTGCCGCCACTTCTCAGCCTTGACGAATGTCAGAACATATAGGGGGCCAATATAGACTCGGATCCCTATCTTGTTGGCACGGTGCTCCGAGCTTCAATAACAATATCACCCAGAATCCCCTCTGACAATCAGGTGAGAGTTAACACTGAAGCCATCCACAACACAGCCCTCCGCAACACCTAAAAGGGGGAAATGCATGCCGCTATAACCGCAGTCAACAGAGATCCGGAAAATTAAGCATCAACAAATGACCTTCACAGTCCAATGAAGAGCGTTATCATAAATACGGCTACAAACATACTTGTAAAGCTAGCAACCGAACGGAAGAATGCTGCATATCGAGTAATGTTGCATTCTCAAAGGACGCGGGTACGCTTATCATGAACTCCATCGAGCGGAGAAACGACTTCGCAGACGGTAAAAGGGAGCCTGGGAGGTCTAACAGGTCTGTGAACCAGGAAAGTACAGGGAGTAACTGCACCAGGGGTGGAAGTTTTTCAACAAGTCAGCAGAATGAAGTGTTACACATTTCGATGCTCATCCTACCGAGGCAAAGAGGGAACTCTGATTTCCGACAAAATTTGCATATTGAAACCATGGGTTGAGTATTTGGATGAACTGCTCAACAACGAGAACATCGGCAACTTGGAGATCCCGCCAACTGAAAACGACGGACATTTACTGACACCTTCTAGTATAGAAGAAATAGTCGGTGCAATACACTGGCTTAAAAATCATAAGTCGCCAGGAGCCGATGGAATTGGTTAAACATGACACCAAGCTGGTCATCAACTGATGCTCAAGAGGTGGGACAAAAAATCAATCCCTGGCGACTGGCAACGAGGCATTATCTGTTCCATACATAAAAAGTGAGATATCACGCAATAAAATAATTATAGACGTATCACGTTGCTGAGTACCATCTATAAGATATTCTCCACTATCTTGCTAGACCGGATAGCCCCATACGCCCAGAGCATTATTGGCCCATACCAAAGAGGCTTCACTCCAGGCAAATCACCAACACATCAGATTTTCTCTGTTCGCAAACGATGGAAAAACTATTGGAATATGGACATCAGTTGCACCATCCATGCAAGTCAATGAAACTTCTAGGCACTTATGATAACATAGCCAGGGTAAAACTGTACACGGTCATAAGAGAATTCGGTATCCCGACGAAATTGATAAGATTGACTACGCTGATTGACTAGACAGGCTAAGTCCACCCAACTACTGGCCTATGTTGACAATATTGACATCATGGGAAGAACAACATGAGGCGTACAAACTGATTTCATCCAGATCGAACAGGCGGCACCACATCTTGGGCTGCACATCAATGAAGGCAAGATTAAATATATGGTGGCAACGTCAGCACCAAAAGCCAATCAACCAACAATATCAAACACGTGTTCGATAGAAGAATCCTCCGGAGAATTTTTGGCCAATCCGGCTCAATAGGTTGCGGTGGGCGGGTCACTTTATCCGTATGGATGAAGATGATCCAGCCCGGAAAGCCTATAATATCTATGGTAGAAACAGAAGACGAGGCACATCCCGCCTCAGATGGAGCGATGACGTAGCTCAGGACGCCAGACAGCTTTTTAGGGATATCGAATTGGTGGACTTCGGCCCAAAACCGGAATGTCTGGAGTTCCTTATTAAGGCAGGCCTCGACCGGGTACCGTTTGTTGCGCCGTTAATGATGATACAAACCGCAACAAAAGACATGAATGTTTGGATTTCTGTAATGTGACCGTTTTGTTTTGATAATGTTCTAAACAAATGTACTCAACAAAAGACGTTTATATTTAAATTGATGTTGCAGTTTAGTGGTTTGGAAGATGATATTGTTTTGCCTGGAGTTTAATGTTCATAGATGATACGAGAATTGTTTTGGTACAGCATTTGGCATCTATGCGGAGATACTGTAGGAACATCATGTTGGTGTTGTAACGATGTTCTAGGGGCCTGTTGGTCGGGACAGTTACGTAAGTAGTGCGCGTATTGCGCTCGGCGAATCTCTAGTGCAACAGGGGACGGTAGAATGTTGTAATCCCCCCCCCCTAGTTATCTCATAGTAGGATAAAGATACAGAGGTTCATATTCTCAGTCCACTTCATTCGCTGCCTACGCGGACCTGCTGAAGTGGTGGCCACAGATTGTGGCGAAAGCGCTGCAACAGGCGGAGTCACTCTCTAGTCATCGTGGCGCCTAGACGTCGGACCGCCGTCTGACTAGCGGTTTCGACGCCGTGTTGTTCACTACGGAAGTATGGCCCAGTCACTCAGTCATATGACTCCTGCGAGTTATCAGTACCGGACCGCAAATTTGTCCTTCTCCTCAGTTTTTCCCAAACTGATAGCTGTGGTGATGGCTTCCTCAATGAATAATCTGCATGACTGAAAAGTTCCAGTACTTTTCTCAGCTTCCTCTTAAAACGCTGCGGTGGTCTACATCCATTCGCGTTGAAGCCATCCCTCCCTCCTCCTTTGACAGTTAGGCTTCAGAACGGCTACGGTGGAGTTTGGCTCCCCGCCGGGAAATGGAACCCCGGTCTCCCCCGTGATTGGCGTTTTTATTAGGGACAGAGGATAGGAATGTCGTCAGCAGTCACGTAGTTGTCAAAATGCGGTAGAGCTAATAAGGTGGTTTTTTATGAACAGACCTTTAATAGTTTATAATTGATGAGCTTGCAAATTTTTATTGAACTACATTCACGCCAAATTCATCCGTTCCATCTTTCAATCTTTCAGGTAACAGTTCGGTTAAACCCACTACAGATACATCTTCATCCATAAAATATGCTTTCTACTACAACAACAGCCTTGAGGTGGTGGTAAATAATACGTTATTAATATTAATATCAACGCACCTTCCACCGCTGCGATGATAAAGCGACGGCCTTGTAAACATCGCTGAAAATTTATTAATGTTCCAATAAGCTAAAAGCATTTTGGTGTAATTTATATTTTCTTGTTCGTCTTCCAAGAGAGGAAGCCCTCCGTGAAAGGGTGGCAATATGCGGCCGCCTAATGAGCCATAAACAGTTGTAAACTTACAATTAGTTGAAGATAATGAACTATTTCACTTTAATGCTTTTCTACTTAGGTAAACTCGTCCTTCTTTGCTGAACTAATTAATTTTATATAAACCCAGGAAAGACTCATTACATGGACAGAATGCAGTTTTCATGCTGAAGTCTTTTAAGTCAAAGACCCTTTCAATAAGTAAATAATAGACAAATATGAAGAATGCAATAATAATTATTAATTTAAATGAAGCTCTATATTATAGCGCTGTGTATATATTTTGAAGCCAATTCAGAATTTACTTAGCATAGGCTTAGTATGATTTCCTCTAAATTTGCATATAATTTATTTATTTTAAACCACCACCACCACCGTAACGAAATTTTTAAGAAGGGCAATCCATGAAGACAACGTGTATTTACCAAATGAGCAAGAAGAAGGGTATAGGGGATATTAAACTAATCTTTCATTGCGAACAAATGGCCACAGCAAGCAGTTGACGTTTTTATATTGGAGTATTTTCGTGGAGAAATATAGAAGCAATAATCGACGTGAACGATATCCCCAGCAAATTCCTTGATGTCTCCTCTTCATATAATATATTTTTCCTATTAATTCTGTAATAAACCATTTCAGATGAATTCAAACGTGGGGGTGTCCCGCGAGCCGTACAAACTTAACCGATAAAAATTACAAGTTAATTATGGAAAAAATTGAGGTGAATACTTTTATGAAAAATTTTTTGATTGTTGCAATTGCGTATCTTTGGAAACCTCACGTAACTGATGTACTTGTACATGTAATGAAAATGTTATGGGAACTCACCCTGGGTAGACAAGCGAAAAGTATGAGCACATAGTCATTGTTAGTGGTTACAAAGGGTGGAAATGCACGGAAAAATTGTATGAACTAAATACTTCAGAGAAAATCTTTCAACTCTTTTTTGGGGATGAATTCTCGCGAAATTAATCGTGCAAAAATAAATTTATTAATTCAAGTTGATAATGGAACAATTTTTGTTTTTTATGCTTTCTCATACTTTGTCTTTCTTTTTGGATTGTTTTCATATTTTAATTGATTTGCCAATTTTCGAATATTACTTCTTGGATACATAGATGAAATGTAGGCCATTTTCATAGCCTCTTTCGTTGGTATGATTCTTACTTCTTCTTAAGTTTTGGTGTAAAACAAAACCTTATTAAAATCGGTTTTAATAGACAGACAGACGTCCGTTTTTTACTAACGAGGTCGAAATCATCAAAGGACTCTGGCCTGGACCCGCCAGATTGTGGGATTTTTACCCACTAAAACCACCTCCAATTCCACCCTGCCCGTGGAACTACCATAAAGTATAACATCACGATTTGGAGATAGCTCACTGTTGATGGCATCCTAATCCTCTGCGGTGTAAGCATTCTCCCCATAACATTTTTCGGTATCAGTGCTTCACCTAAAGTGTCCTCTAGGTTTCTCCTCTCGTCCCTGCACGGTGGAAGAATATGTACTCTAGGTTTTTGGGGACTCGGAGTTTAGACAATTGGGCGAATTTTCACTAGCTTTGTACTGATAAAGGGAGTAAGTTGCTGTCGAAATATATACAGGGTGCGGCAGCATAGCCTCCTTTTTTAAAATGCGCGCCACTCAGTTAGTTGATGTCATAGCGGAGCGCTAGTGGTCTCGTTCAAGAGGGGATACTGTAAAGTTTTGTCCCGACATGGTTCAGTCGCCATCATGCGTTGGAATAGGAGGAGCGTGCCTTTGCCGTTGAGGTTTACTTTTCAAGCGGATGTTCGGTTATTGCAACACAGCGTGCATTTCGGAATCGCTTTAATTTAGCCCCGTTGGCTCCCGTCCCAGACCGCAAATCAATTGTTACATGGGTCGCTACATTCAGATAAACTGCAAGTGCGACAAAAGGAAGAACTGGAGTCCCTCGGCCCGTTAGATCACCTGAGAACATTGAAGCAGTGGGAGCGTCAATGTTGCGATCGCCACGGCGTTCTGCGCGCAAACACGCATCTGCCCTTGGACTATCCGATCGTTCTGTGAGAAGAATTCTTCGTGAAGATCTTCATTTTCATCCCTATAAGATGGCGATAGTGCAGGAACTTTCAGAACGTGACTTCAATTCTCGGATGAACGCGTGTGAGCTTCTTCTTGATGTCGTTCCCGAGGGTGCTATTGTTTTTTTTAGCGACGAAGCCCATTTTCATTTGTGTGGGTCGGTTAACAAACAAAACATGCGCTACTGGGCTGACACCAACCCTCGAGAATTGCATCAAAAACCTTTGCATTCACCCAAAGTCACAGTGTGGTGTGCAATTTCCTCAGCTGGAATTATTGGTCCCTGGTTTTTTGAGGAAAATGAGGTTACAGTGACAGTGAATTCGGACCAGTATGTAAACATGCTACAGAATTTTTTTTCCCACGGCTAGAAAATTTGGATTTGGAAGACACTTGGTTCCAACAAGATGGTGCAACAGCACACACTTCAAAAGCATCGATGGCTGTTTTGAGGGAACACTTTTCAGAGCGCCTTATCTCAATTAGAGGCGATTTGGAATGGCCGGCACGTTCTCCCGATCTGTCCCCTTGTGATTTTTTTCTATGGGGTTTTTTGAAATCCCGTGTTTATGTGAACCGTCCAAGAACCTACAAGATTTGAAGACCAACATCCAAGAAGAAATTGCCAACATAACACCTGCTATGCTAACAAGAGTCATGACAAACGCCAGAAATCGGTCTACGCAATGTATGGAGAATGGGGGACGTCATCTAACAGATTTGATCTTCAAAACAATGTAAATAAAAACTTTAGACATGTACCTACAATATAAAAAATAAATAAATATTTTCCGATGCATACAATAGTTTTTATTGAGATTCGAAAAAAGGAAGTTATGCTGCCGCACCCTGTATATACACAATAAAATAAAATTGTAGTTTGGAATAAGCTACTGGTCTATCCATTTTGAATCTGTTGAGGCGATATCTCACATGTCCAGTCAAAAACTGGGTGAGATTATAATTAATCTTCCCATGTTCTCTCCTCAGTCATTCCTGGATGATAAGGATCAGCCTGTGTGAGCACCGGCCCTTTCCCAAGTGGTCTCAACGCTCCTGCCATCTATTTACACATCTATTTCGGCATTCTTCGTCTGTGTAAAGGGAGACACGCGCTTCAGATTATATATACTCATCATCTTATCTGCCAAGATGTCAATTGGTATCATTCCGATGACCATGACGAATGCAGCCTCATCTGAGACGGTTCTGAAAGCCCTCGGAGCTGCACTCCTGTAGACCGCACTCAGTTTATGAGCATTACATGATATGCGAAACGGCTTTCCCCAAATAGGGATGCTATAAAACTAGATCGAGCTCACCACCCTGGCAATAAGTAACCTACAAATATACCGTGGCCCTCCCACGTTCGACATTATTCTTGCCAGGGCCATACTCGTCATGGATCCCTTGTCACAAGCATATTGCGCGTGTTGCTTTGCGACTGCAACCAATGCAATATCATCATCATTACCCTCTTCCGGAACTGGAAAGTTAAGTGCATCATTGTACATGATGTTTCCCAGTGTTGGGCTAAGTATGGACCCCTGTGGGATACCCGCGGAGACAACGTACTCCTTGTGTTAATCATCCGGATCATACCAGAGCGTTCGATCTCGCAGGTAGCCATCGATAATAGCTGCGTGATAGGTGGGAACACCAATTGTGGCCAGGCACTTGCGTGAGATGGAAGCGATGGCGTAGGTCGGGACGCCAGACAGCAAAACCGGGATGTCTGGAGTTCCTTATTAAGGCAGGCCTAGACCGGATACCGGTTGTTGCGCCGTTGATGATAACTTGCGTATTAGGTTCCAATTGGCCAAATTAAATGTATTGTCCAGGCCCGGAGCTTTATTATCACCTATTCTACTGCAGATTGCCAACAGCTTGTCTATGATCACTGCAGGGATTTTTGTCACAATCAAAGATTTCTGAAATATGTCAGTCCCCCTCTTTAGGAAATAACCCTTGGACGATTTTCAACAAGAGAGTTGGGCACGTGATCTGTAGGCATGACCGTCCTCTCAACGATCTCATCATAATTCTATAGGCGCTACTACACGAATTTACATCTGCTTCCGAACAGAACTCCTTAAAGCATTCCTTCTTGCTCCACTTTGGCGATGCGTTGTGTGAAACATGCTTTGGCGATGCATTGTGTGACATGAGAGCTCTCTGTGCCTGCCTTAATAGTCTGGCCTTCGTCGAAGCTTTTGTAGACCAGCCTGATACCCTTCTCGATTTTAGGGATGCAGTTTCCTGCCTGATTGCCTGGTGATCGCTGTTGGTATAGTCCTCGCTAACGTGCCAGGAGATACCATGTACCAGTACAGGGCTGACAAAGATCAGGTCTACAATTGAAGAAGACCTTCCTTTGGGAAAGGTTCTTGCATCACCTTCATTGGCCAAGACTAAATCAACCTGAGCAAAAGCCTCTAATAGACTTCGGCTCCCTGCGCTGCTCTGCCTACATCCCCACTCGAGTGCCCAAGTGTTGAAGTCATCGGCAAACACCTTTGGACTTCGTCCCCTTGCATTGAGAACAAGGTTGTTTAACATGTCTTACTGTACATGTACACACCGCTTATTTTCGCCCACACGAAACAATGAAGTTATATAAGTTTTGCGACAACACGCCCATATCGCGCTCCACCAGTCGCGTCTGTGACCCACCTTCGTCATGGTTACGGTCACTTATGGTCCATCTGAGATTCATAAGTGGCTTGCTCAAGTAAGCCCTGAGCTACCCTGCAATGATTGAGGTTTATTTGAATAAACATAATTTTTCCATTGCAGTCAATGACTTCCTGAATTCCGGGCATTTACGACTTCCAACAATATGGCGGGTATTCCTTCCTTCCTTTTCCTCGCGCAATAGACATTTGGGATCCCTATTGCGCTTCTTGGCAATGTGATTGATCAATGCCTTAGCAAAGTGTCCAAACGTAAGCATTTCATGCACCTCTTTGATGAAACGCAGACAACAAATCCAATTTAAACCTTTCTGGCCGACAATAGTTTCTGCCTCTCTGTCTGTTAAACGCATTTTTCCCGGAAACGGTTACAGCCATTCATACGAAATTTGGTGGAAAGCAAGGAACTGTCAACGTTTAAGCATACAGTGAGTTACATCATTCTACGTCCAATTTAAGGGAGGGTCCTCATATTCGCAAAAGGTGGTTGTCATTTTTTTTCACCAAATATAGGCATGTGGGGTAGCAAATCTCAGGTCTCGGTTAGTACTTTGTGAACCGAAATCCTAGCTTTACATTTGTTAGAAAGGTGGAGAATGCGGGGATCGAAAGTGATTATTTCTTTCACATCATGAGGCTGCCAATATATTTTGCCTAGGCTCTGAAATACCCTCCATACCTCCATATATGTTCAAATAATATTAATAATAGCATTTTAGTATAATTTTTGGTAATTGACGGCAGCGCTCCTTTAACTTCATTCCAGAACCTCGAAATTGCAACAATATTGGACATGACATAGAGCGTGGTTTTAACAAATTTGGTGGAAATCGCATGATTATTATATTATACCATATATTAAGTTATAATAGGTCAAAGTTGTCGCTTCTGTGCAAATTCAAGACTTTGAATGTCAGTATCACCCGAAAGGGATATTCTCATATAATATATGCATATATTACGTGTTAGGTACTAATGGGACAATTGTCCACCCAAATGTTTTTATAAAATAAATGCACAAAAGCGTTGATACATGAAGCATCCAGCTGCCGGTTTCCCGACTTGTTATTTCATTCTCCAACTTCAAAATCTATTACAAACTGTGCCCAACCATTTATTATTTCCCAAAGTTAAATTAATGTGTTTTAATAAAGCCGCTTATCTTAACCGGTCGGAAACTTAAAGGTAGGCGCTTCGGGCATACCATGGAAAAAATTTTTGGCTATACGATGGTTCCACTTATATATACATAGTTCGTAGGGTACATAGTTGAATATATCCAATATTCGATTGGGTATGGTACTGACATTTAGCGAGTATGTATTTGACCTTAAAACAGTGACTTTGAAATACCACAATTTAATTAACAATGGGAGGATTTCCACAAAACTTTCCAGCATGATCACCATCAACGGCGCAACAACCGATATCCGATCTAGGCCTGCCTTAGTAAAGAACTCCAGACATCTCGGTTTTGCGTTGAGGTCCACCAATTCTATATCCCTATAAGCTGTGTGGCGACTTGGCCCACACCATCGCTCCATCTTAGGGAGGCTCTGCCTCGTCTTCTTTTTCTACCATAGACATTGCCTTCATAGACTTTTCGGCCTGGATTATTCTTATCCGTGCCGACTAAGTGACCCGCTCACAGCAACCAATTGAGTCGGATTTCGAGCGAAACAGTTTTTGTCAGCTGGAATAGACTCTGTTGGCGGCCATCCATCGTGCGGGGATTTCATCGTCATAGCTGGTACTGGCTGTGATCCTTATATTCTTATTCGACCAGTGCCATTTGTTGTTGTCGCTTTTTTGTTCTTTGGTGCTGACTTTGCCAGCATATATTTTGTCTTGCCTTCATTATTGTGCAGCTCAAGATCGCTTTTGGGTTTGTGATGGCATTCTGCTATCAATGAGTTTCGTGGGAGGTTTAAGAAGAATCTGGCGCGGCCTTTTTTTTGTGGAAGATTCGTGTTTATAAGCATCTTCCTTTTCTTTCTTTCTTTTTCTGTAGATCATTTGATTACCTTGTTTCTATTCTTCTCCCTTTGATACGAAGTCAGCCACGGTTGCGTCTTGTCATGGATACCTGTTCTTTTTGTTGTTGGTGACGCATTTATTGGTACCTTGTACGAAGGACGTGGAGAGGTTCATAAGAAAACGTCATCTATCCTTGAACACTTCGAAAACGATCATGACATCTGTTCGCTTTCTCCCCGAGTCATGGATCTTGGTAAATGACTGTGTCTTTCGAAAAGGATGCTGGCTGAGTTGGACTGAATATTAACATAAACAAAATCAAGGTTCTCAGTCTGACGGGTCATCGTCCACAGCTAATGGCCAACAAGGTTTAGAGATTGAGCAATTTGCCTATCTCGATAGGGTTGCTGGTTCTGCGGTAGTAAAGTCTAAGAATGCCGTTTTGTAATACACCAACATCAAGTTGCGAGTGTTGCATATCAAAGTCCCACATTGAAAAAAGGCAACTGCATTGCGAGAAATGTAATGCAATGAAAAGAAAAGGCCGACGAGTGGGTCGTCCTAGAAGTACGAGTAGAAACACAACCATTTTTTTTTCAAAATTTAATCACGTGGGTTATCAAATGAAGGGACTTAATTACTACTCTTCGAAGTTGGTAATATTTTTGATATTGGGTGATGCATAGCGGAATGTGCTCCAAAAAGTGCTTTTGTTCTTAGAACAAAATACATCTGCCCAAATAAAATTAATAATTAATATGGTATATCACGTATGTTTCAGAAATTTACCCAAAGACCGTCCTTAAACGCAGGTGATGGATAGGATGGCAGTGATGGCATTGAATTATGATTTGACAAAAGAATAGGTTGTACATATGCTGACAGCTGTGGTATTCTATTACCTTAGTATACGAGAGTGACGTCTCGTGGAAACGGCTTTCAGATTAATTATACAGCTGCTTCCGTTACTATAATAACCTTGACAGCGCTGCAAGTGCATTCAAAGCTATGACACCATTAAGTTGGCAGTGCAGGTTCAGTTGAAATGGACTCCTGATTAGCGCCTGATCCCAGCTCTGAACATAAACTCCCGTAAGGATTTGTATTAATCCCCGTATGACCTCCTTGCTTACGTAGACAATCACGGGGATCATTTAAGGCGACTGCACTTTCTAGCAAAGATAGCGGCTTGCAGCTGAGACCCAAATTAAAATGACAACAACAGCAACAAGAAAAGTGACGACACAACCGGCCAAAGCTGAAATTTCCAGGAGGAGTAACAATATACTACGATCAGCGCTTCAGGCAGCTTACATTAGGGATTGGACTATAAATCTCTTTCCAAGGAGCGCGAAGTTAAGACGACGACATACTGGAAAAGTCCCAACAGTGAAAACGACTGGAAGTGGCTGCGGGTCCTCTCAGCCAACAAGAAGAGACACCATTTAAGTTGAGTTTAGAAAAGGGGCCACGAAAAAAGATGGCTAACTCCGAGTTGCGTGACACCCCTTTGTCGGGAAAAAAGGGTAATGAACTTCCCAATTAGACGGAAATGCAAGTCATCTCAACGGAGGCGATGGGTCTCATCCATAAGACAAGAGTAGAGGAAGAGAGGCTACTTAAAAAAGTGTGTGGTGGTCCTACGGAAGACTGCTACTATCGTCCAGCGAAACATCTCCATGGATATGAAAAATGGCATAATGGAAATGGATGAACTACTGGAACTTATTGCACACTATTGAAACTCCCAGAAGACAGCTGAAGAGGCGCTGAGGAAAACGCACATCTTTAGTACAGCCCCCGCGAGAGGGGGAACAAATAGCAATCAGCAAGAATAATTTCGCGAGATGGTAACCAAGCGGAACAAGCAACGTGGAAAAAAAGCGAAAACTCAGAAACAACAACCTAAGTTGAATAGTGGAAGCAGTGGCCCAACTATACCATAGCCGAAGTCTATTACGACGACAACATCAGCGGTAAAGAAAAAGAGAAGGGCAAGGAACGAAAGGGGATCTTTCGCGGAAGCCTATTGATAAGTCCTAAACAACGCCAAACCAGAAGACGCTGGGGTAGATGTCAAATCTATCCAGTCGAGTCGAACCGGTGAGGAATCTGGATTGTCTCACTAATACGGAAGTGGTTAAAGAGGCGATAAAAAGGGATTACCCGAATGTGAACAAACTTAAGGTAGGAGTTATATCTGTCAACTCCAGAGGATAAAAATTGGCCATTACAACTGCCTCTGAGAAGAAAGAGAGCCAACTTCTATATTGCGGGAACAAATGATCGCGTGAATCATTTGCAGAATATCAAGAAGGGTAGTTCAAACCCGCTACTTTAAGTGCTGGTACAGACATATGGCAGAGGCTTGCCAGGGCAAGCATTTTGTGTTACAAAGGTGGCGAACACGGACACAAAGCAACGACTTGTGAATCGGCATTGCTCAGCCTACAGGAGGGGGCAGGCAGAAGGCACGTTGCTGATGGGGCCTCGGGTATAAGCTGGTTACGAAAAAACTCGGTGTGCATCGATCACCCTGTTCTATGGAAGTAGTGAAGATGGAAGAAATAGTGCAGGTACTTTTTTCTCTCCACTCCATCCGAACAGACTCTGTCGATGAAGGAGTGAACACTGGGGAATGCCCACTCTTCACTGCAAAGGAGCTAAAGGAGGCGGTCCTGTCCATGAAGGACAAAAACGGTAGCAATACTTCTGATGATAAGTAAGTACCCGCGGGGCGCTGTCAGCATATCGTTCTCTTACTATGTTGAACAGGCTGGAAAAACTATCATTTCTCTTTTTTTGCTTTTTTTAAGAGGTGGAAATTTTGAAAAGGCCAACCTTGGGATTCATCTTCCCTGAGAGGGCGGAATTTTTGTCCATTAAAACCACCGCTTGCCACGTTAAGACTTTGTTTTCTCCATTCAGCAGCTTTCTTTGCATATTTAGGTTTCGTTTTTATTCGGAGAAGATCCTGTGGTCCACCCCAGCACTTTGATTAGCTTCTCTGAAGAACTGGCTTATATCTTTTGGCAACATTTATGTGAACAAGTCGTTCGGCTTTACTTTTTTAAGTCGTCTCATTTTATTAGCGCTATCAGTCAATTTTCGTACTTCGTTATTCTCATGTGAGGGTAGAGTAGTCCCCCCCCCCGAATAGTCGGTGGCTATGTTTAATTGCGTGATCTTTAATGACTGTGCACATCCTTATTGCGAATGAATCAGAGTGTGTACTATGCTTCTAACCACTTTATTTTGGAACGTTTGTATGGCCTTCAGGTTTGATTCTTTGTCACAGCCCAGAGCTGAATGCTGTACGTCCATATGGGCCTTAGGATCTACTTATAAATTAATAGTTTGTATCAGGTATTTAGCTCGTCCCGCTTTCTTAGGATGTGCTTTTTCTAGCTCAGCTTAACATCGAGTGTCATATCTAAATATTTGACTTCACTTGTTCGTTTATAATGACTTTAGCTGGATTTTATTTTTTGTTTGTGATTGGTTTGCTTTCGTTTAACTTTATTTTTGATTTCTACAATGTTGTCAATAGCTGTTTCTAACTTTATTTTTGCTTCTCCCGGAGTTTTACCCGTAAATCTCGCCACTTTGGCTTCTTCACAGAAAGGTCTATCGTCGGTATACAGGATAAACAGTGATGGCCCCAAGACACTGCTATGCATTTTTTTCAGTTCAGAGTTCCTTCACATTTCACACTGAATAGGCGCTCCGATACATACGACTTTAAGATATCGAAAAATTCTTCTGGGAGGTCTCTATGCAATCTATACAACATACCTTGATGCCATACCTTACCAAAAGCCTAGGCGACTTCGGGAAAAGTGGCTGAGCACGTCTGCTTTTTTCCATTGACTTTGCGAGCTTTATGTTTCTCTGTAATGGGTTTTCCAGCCTCTCCAGAACAGTCAGTATATTTTTTATTCAGTTCACAATGAGTAGGAGTGCTTTTCCAAGTACCTTCACCATTAGGAAATATATCTTTTTCTCGAGTTGATAAGTAGTGTTGGTTTGGTCATTTAGGCAAAGGTGTCCTTCGATGTGCTTTATGAATACAGTCCGCTTTAATAATAATAATCGTTGGCGCAGCAATCCATATTGGATCAGGGTCTTGAAGTGTGTTAGAGCACTTCTTTCAAGACCGTAACGGTACACTACAGAAGGCAATGTGGTCAGCATTAAGCTCGCCCGAGATTATTACCCTCAGTTGACTCAGGTACTTATTCACAGCTGAGTCGACTGGTACCCGACGTCAAACCACGATGCAAATCCCACTGCTTGCAGTCAGATTTGAATGACAGCCTTGTGCTCTAACCACTCATTCCGGATTGTCCACTTTGTTAGCCCATTAGTCAGCCTGGAAGGATAGTCTCTTCTCCTCGCTTTTTCGCTTCCCAGCACCATAACAGGCGAATTACCGGACATTATGTTTTCATTATTGACAGTATGGATGTATTCGTCTGAGATCCCCTTAGTTGCTAAGAGATCAATGACATTGGGGTGTTTGTTGCGTCTGCCGGCCAGTATATAGGCTTCTTATTGGAGTAGAAATTGCACTCGTTTCGCTTCAAATAATGCTCTGCCTCTGCATGTTGTTAACCTAAGTCCCGAGAATTCCTTTTTAAGGTTTTGTGTAAACACAAAACCTTATTAAAATCGGTTTACTGTCTGTCTGTCTGTCTGTCTTCTTTTTTTTTTTTTTTTCGGCGTCGGAAGGTGGAAAGGTTCAAAACCTACTGCTGGCTTCTTCCACGCAGTTATGTGAGACTTCTACTCACTAAAACCACCTCCTTCTCATTCCACTCTCCCCACGGAACTCCTATCAACTATTGCATCGCGGGGCTGGATCAGCTTTTAACTGCGGCTCATTATGGTTCTCTCCCTTCCTTGTTTTCGTCGTAGTTCTTCCTGCCTAAGCTCTTGGTGAATAGCGTGCAGTTCCCTTACAACCTGGTTCCAGGCATCCGTTGACTCCAGCATAAACTCCACAATGTTTTCGGGTGTTAAACGCCTGTCAGCGACCGCTTCCATTCTTGTTCGGTGCGCGGTGAACCTGGGGCAATCAAATATGACATGCTCCGCATTCTCAGCCACGTTACCACATCTTGGGCAGCATGGTGATTCGTCGTGACCAAATCGATGTAAATAAGCACGATAACCTCCATGTCCACTTAAGAATTGTGTTAAATCGTAGCTTAATTCCCCATGGTTTCGTTCAAACCATCTCCGAATATCCGGAATGATGCGGTATGTCCAACGACCAGTTTGGGACTCGTCCCATCGCTGTTCCCACCGTTCGATAGATTCCCACCGTGCCAGCTGCCGTCGAAATGCGCTAGACTCTCCAGCTGCATACGTTTTGTCGTAGAGTCGCCGACTTTCCTTCGCCAAGATGTCTATGGGGAGCATCCCTGCTAGTACATATGCCGCTTCTCCTGATGTTGTCCGATATGCACTGCATACCCGGAGTGCACTTAACCGATACGCCATTCCCAATTTTCGGCAGTTCACTTTGTTATTCAGAGCGGTTGTCCAAACTGGAGCTGCGTAGAGTAGCACGGAGCTGATTACCCTGGAGAGCAGAAGACGTCGACTTTGTCTTGGCCCACCAATGTTCGGTAGTATCCTCGAGATCGTTGTAGCGATGGAAGACGCTTTAGTTGCGGCGTACTCAATGTGTCTTTTGAAGTTGAGTCTTCTGTCAATAATTACTCCCAAGTATTTGAGCGATGGTTGGGAGTAAATTGTTTTTCCGCCAACTTTAATTTTCACAGTTGTGTTCTTTCTTCTCTTGCTAATGAGAACTACTTCTGTTTTATGCTCGGCAAGTGAAAGGCCAGAATTTCTCAACCAGGAATTGATCTCCCATATCGCTTCATTTGCATAGATCTCGATCTCGTCTTGGTGCTTTGCAACCACCGTTATTCCGATATCATCGGCGAAGCCAATAGTTGTCACGCTGTCCGGTAGGCGTAGCGTCAACACTCCATCGTACATAACTAGCCACAGCAAGGGACCCAGGACAGAACCCTGTGGCACTCCGCAAGTTGTCGGGAATATTTTTAGCCCATCGTCCGAGCCGCAGTAAAGTCTTCTCCCAAGGAGAAACTCGACCACAATGCGTACAATGTACTTCGGGGCTTGTATCTTGTCGAGTGCCTCGATGATTTTTTTCCATTTTGCACTATTGAACGCATTTTTTACGTCGAGGGTTATTACCGAACAGCATTTTCCTTCTTCTATTGCAGCCTGAGCCAAGCCAGTCAGCATGCTGATTGCGTCGACAGTTGATTTTGCCTTACGAAATCCGAATTGTTTGTCGGAAAGGCCTCCTTCCTTTTCCGCAACAGCGAGCAGTCTGTTATATATTACTCGTTCAAATAGTTTGCCAATGGTATTGACCAGACATATCGGCCTATATGAGGAGGGGTCACCCAATGGTTTACCTGCCTTCGGAATGAGTATTAGCTTTTGTACCTTCCATTGCTCGGGGAATTCTCCTTCCCTAAGGCATGCCGTGAAAACTTTGGCAAACATACCTGGTGCTGTTCTGGCGGCTACCTTCAGGGCAATGTTAGGGATTCCATCCGGTCCTGGAGTCTTTTTAAGGTTTTGTTTGTAAAACAAAACCTTATTAAAATCGGTTTACTGCCTGTCTGTCTGTCCGTCTGTCTGTCTGTCTGTCTGTCTGTCTGTCTGTCCGTCACACGCATTTTTGTCGGAGACGGTTGTAGCGATTAGCACCAAATTTGGTAGAAAGGTGGGAATTGTGAACTCTCACGCATACAGTGAGTTACATCCTTTTACGACGAATTTAAGGGGGGGTCCCCATACATGCAAAAGGAGGGTGTAAATTTTTTTTTCATCAAATATAGTCATCTGGGGTATCAAATTAAAGGTCTCGATTAGTACTTTTCGAAGCCAGTCTTAGTTTTGACATTTGTTGAAAAGGTGGGGGGTGCGGGGGGTTGAAAGTGGTCATTTCTTTAACGAACCCATTCTCAGAAACTACCCAACCGAAAAATCTGAAAAAAAATCAGGGGGCTGTCACTATATGGTGCCTAGGCTCCGAAATACCCTCGATACCGATACCTGTTCAAATAAAGTTAATAATAGTACATTACTATAATTTTTAGTAATTGACATGAAAACCCCCCTTAAGTTCACCCTGGAATCACAAAATTTTGCAGCAATATAGGCTACAGTATAGAGCATAATCCTGCCAAATTTGGTAAAAATCGCACTATTACTAACAAAGTAATACTAGGTCAAAACTCTCGCTTCTCTGCAAATTCGAGACTATGAATGTCAATATCACTTGAAAGTGGCTATTTTCACATAATAATGCATATTTTACGAGCTACATGCTAATGGGACAAATGCACACCCAAATCTCTTTATAAAAGAAATACACAAAACCTTTCATACCTGAAGCGTCTAGCTTCCGGTTTCCCGACTTGTTTTCAATTAATCTTTTTGCTGCGTCTAGAACCTCCTCATTTACCACTATCGGAACTTCGTCGGGATTTAAATGTACTGCAGGCAGACTTGTACCATTCAGATCCACTGGGAATAGAGTGTTCACTATATTCTGCAACAACTTTGGGCAAGTAATCGGTGGGGAGCGCTCGCCTTTTAGTGATGACATCACGGACCTATATCCGCCACCCCATGGGTCAGAATCAGCTTCAGTACACATCCGCTTGAAATGTTCGGATTTGCTCCTTGCGATAGCTACTTGCAACTTTTTCCTCGCATTTTTATATTGCACGTGTAGCTCCTCGAACTCAGGTCGGTTTCTTCTGCGCTGGGAGCGTCTCCTAGCTTTGAGACACTTTTTCCGGCATTCCTCAATTTTGGAATTCCACCAAAAATTAGGATTTCGTCTTCGGAAAGTGCTACGCCGAGGCATAGCGGCATCGCATGCCCGCTGCAATTTTTCCACGACCTGTGAAACTTTGTTTTGTGTCTGTCTGTCTGTCTGTCCGTCACACGCATTTTTGTCGGAGACGGTTATAGCGATTGACACCAAATTTGGTAGCAAGGTGGGAACTGTGAACGCTCACGCATACAGTGAATTACATCCTTTTACGTCGAATTTAAGGGGGGTCCCCATACATGCAAAAGGGGGGTGGAAAATTTTTTTTCATCAAATATAGTCATGTGGGGTATCAAATTAAAGGTCTCGATTAGTACTTTCCAAAGCCGATCTTAGTTTTGACATTCGTTGGAAGGGTGGGGAGCGCGGGGGGTTGAAAGTGATCACTCCTTTAAGGGGGCCATTCCCAGAAACTACCAAACCGAAAAATCTGAAAAAAATCAGGAGGCTGCCGCTATATGGTGCCTGGGCTCCGAAATACCTTCCATGCCGATATCTGTTTAAATAAAGTTAATAATAGTATATTACTACAATTTTCTGTAATTGGCTAGAAACCCCCCTTAGGTTCATCCTAGTACCATGAAATTTTGCAGTGATATAGGCTATAATATAGAGCATGATCTTACCAAGCTTGGTGTGAATCGCACTATTACTAACAAAGTTGTAATACCTCAAATTTGTTGCTTCTTTGAAAATTGAAGACTATGAATGTCAATATCACCCGAAAGTGGATACTCTCACATAATATATGGATATATTACGTGCTACGTACTAAGAAATACACAAAACCTTTCGTACCTGAAGCGTTTAGCTTCCGGTTTCCCGACTTGTTTAAGGTTTTGTGTAAACACAAAACTTTATTAAAATCGGTTTACTGTCTGTCTGTCTGTCTGTCTGTCCGTCACACGCATTTTTCTCGGAGACTGTTATAGCGATTGACACCAAATTTGGTAGAAAGGTGGGAACTGCGAACGCTCAGGCATACAGTGAATTACATCCTTTTACGTCGCATTTAAGGGGGGGTCCCCATACATGCAAAAGGGGGGTGTAAAATTTTTTTTCATCAAATATAGTCATGTGGGGTATCAAATTAAAGGTCTCGATTAGTACTTTTCAAAGCCGTTCTTAGTTTTGACATTCGTTGGAAGGGTGGGGAGCGCGGGGGGTTGAAAGTGATCACTTCTTTAAGGGGGCCATTCTCAGAAACTACCAAACCGAAAAATCTGAAAGAAATCAGGAGGCTGCCGCTATATGGTGCCTGGGCTCCGAAATACCTTCCATGCCGATATCTGTTTAAATAAAGTTAATAATAGTATATTACTACAATTTTTTGTAATTGGTTAGAAACCTCCCTTAAGTTCATGCTAGTACCATGAAATTTTGCAGTAATATAGGCTATAATATAGAGCACCATCTTACCAAGTTTGGTGGAAATCGCACTATTACTGACAAAGTTATGATACCTCAAATTTGTTGCTTCTTTGAAAATTGAAGACTATGAATGTTAATATCACCCGAAAGTGGATATATTACGTGCTACGTACTAAGAAATACACAAAACCTTTCGTACCTGAAGCGTCCAGCTTCCGGTTTCCCGACTTGTTTTCATTAAAGACACCTCCAAATATTAAGCAACTTCCTATGCACTGGAGCGGATCATGGCGGACAGTATCTCCTCTTCATTACTTTTTTAAATAGTTGTACACCGCAGCACAGTTTTTCGTGGTGTATGGTATCCTCTTTAACGAAGATTGTAGCTCCCCTCTGACTTGTCGAATGGATGTTTTGCATGATATGAGCGAAATCCACGGATTTTGACGTTCCTGGGGCCCGCGAGTTGGCTTTTGAGATAACGCATATGTCTATCTTTTCAGTGTTAAGGGAGACCTCCAACTCTTGAGTAACTCCTAGGAAGAAAACCGTATTTAAGCTTCAGAAAATCTTACTTATCATTATGGCAAAGAGAGTTGGGCAAGATCACAGCCCTGAGAAAAGAGCTGTAGGAGCAAAATATGGTTGTGAAATGGCATTTGTATGATGGGATAACAGGGTGAAGTTAAAAACAAGTCGGGAAACCGAAAGCTCACCACTTTAGTTATAAAAGGTTTTGTGCATGGCATTTCGCGTGTACATAATTAAATATTCAATTGTGTTCTACTTTTTATACACCCATTTACAAAAATAATTTTATCTGGAACGTAATCTCGTGGTATTTCCAGCGATTAAATTATTTGAAATAATTAAGACTTACCTTTTCTTTTCTCTAGCAATTTTTTTAACCTTGCGAATACTGATATTTTGTCAGACTTGTAGCACTGATGAAGGGAACAACTACTAGCGAAAAGAAAACGAAAGTCTTAATTAATTCGAATAAATTGATAGTGCTTTCGGTACTCCGACTTGTTTCTTCACTTGCTGTAATTTTATCGTTTTTATCTCCGTACTACCATTTTCCTGCATCCAATCCCGACTTCATGTTATAAAAAATTCAAATCTTTGAAAACCCTAAGTCCCGTTTAGTATTCCTAACATAGTAAATATATATAACCAAAAATGATCATTGAACATTTTTCCAATAGTTGGTATCACAATGATATGTACATACTCATACTAGCGCGCAATTTAATGCGTTTAATGTAACGAGTTGGTGCAAGTAATGGCGAAATCTCGTGAGATATAAGTTTTTGGACTGCAAATAGGCACAGCAATATTTACAAGCAGCCTGAGGACCGTGCCTTAACACTTTTAGCCAAAAATAGTTTGCTAATTTTTAATTTATTACATTACATTTTGAAATGGAAAATCAATAAAATTGTGTAGGGTAGACCATCGAACAGTCGTTAGAGCTGGTCGTCTTCGCAGTTGAGTAGTAACGCAGATAATGTGTAGATTTGTGAAATAAAATAAAAATAAAAATTATCTAGATATCGAAGAAGCACTCTTTCGCACGTGAACTAGATATAAAATATGAAATAGATTTTCTTCTGCGATATGAAATTTTCGTTCAACTTGAATTGAATCACAGTCAGGATAAGCTCATAAGTTTTTTTTGTTGGAAAATATTAGAGATCCACACAAACACACACAAATAAACTTATGATGAATCCATAGGCTAATTATGATTTGAGAGCTTTAATAACGATGATTGCGTGTTTTAATTTGTGCTCTTTGGGTGATCCTAGCCTGCTTTTTATTTGGAGCATTCTAATCGACGTTGATATTCAAAGAGACCAAAGGGGGTGTGACCCACATTCTCCTTTTCACTTCCATGTTGTGGACGAGGGAGTACATTGACCTCCCTCGACTTCTTGGAGTTTCACCTTTTTCTTCGTGAAACTTTCAATGATAGATATTAAGAAACCGGTCTTATTCTATATTTCTGCATAGAAAGGCCAAAGGGTAGTAGAGGCCCCAGGTCGGAATGTGGATTGGTACCCACGATGGACCATAGAACCTGAGAAACGCCTGCTGAACCAACACCAGCAGCTCTACTACCAAATCCTATCTCCACCTCCAAGTAGTGACCGCTGGGAGCTCTTTCTTAATGAAAAACTGCAAACGGAGAAGGATGAAGGCGAGTCTTCCGCACCTAAAAACGGGACAAATTGTATTAACTGGTCCTCCAGGTTGGGGATTGGGTAGGGCTGACAACCTTACACGGAAAACAACTTGTTACGAAGTCACTACATGAGCCTCGGACTGGACGGATTACAAAACGACTAACCCGACAAGGGCAAAGGAATAACGGTTTGCGCATTTTCTTATGGAACGTGCGCTCCCTGAACAGAGATGAAGCTGCTGAGCAGATTGCCGATACCCTGTCCCAATATAGGGCTGATGTAATAGCGTTCCAAGAGATGCGATGGACAGGGATAGGTTTCCGGGAGAAGAGCCACTGCACCATATATTATAGCGGCCATCCAGTAAACCATGTGCTCGGAGTAGGTTTCTTAGTCAGCCAAGAAATGAAACCTACTGTTATCGGCTTTGAAAACATAAGCGAACGGCTATGCACTCTGCGCTTGCGAGGCAAGTTTTGAAATATAAGCCTCATTAACGTTCACGCCCCTACAGAGCAGACTGCAGAGTCTACGAGGAAGGGGAACGAACCCTCGAAACCTGTCCCAGATATGATATCAAAATCATACTTTGGGATTTTAACAGTCAAGTAGGGAAGGAGCCCGTATTCACGCGATGCTTTGGCTTCAATAGCTTACACCAAAATATAAATGATAACGGACTGCCTGGAGTACCTGGTTTGCGCGGAAAGCGGTCCACAAACACACATGGGCCTCTCCAGACGAACGAGAAAGCGACATCACAGATGTGATGTGTGATGTGATCAAGAAAAGTGCAGGGAGCAACTCCACCAGGCGCGCAAGTTTTACCAACAAGTCAGTAGGATGGAGTCTTATACACCTTGATGCTCATCCTGCCGCGATAAAGAAGGAAATCTGATTTCCGACAGAATGGGCATATTGGAGCGATGGGTCGAGTACTTTGATGAGCTACGGAACAACCAGAACATCGGCGAGTTGGAGGTCCCGCCAACTGAAGACGACGGACAAATACTGTCACCACCAAGCATAGGAGAAACAGTCCGTGCAATTTATCGGCTAAAAATTCATAAGTCACCAGGAGCAGATGGAATTACAGCCGAATTGGTTAAATATGGGGACGACCAGTTACACCAAGTGGTTCATCAACTTGTGCTCAAGGTTTGGGACAGCGAATCAATGCCTGACGATTGGCAACGAGGCATTATCTGTCTCATACATAAAAAGGGAGATATCACACAGTGCAGCTATTATAGCTCCCATCCACTTTGTCAGCCCAAGTTCAGTGGAAGCTGCAATTGCAGTCTCCAAGAACAAAAATCAGTGGGTCTCGACAAAATCCCCTCCATAGTTTTGAAAAAGTGCGCCCCCAACATTTCCACCACACTCTCCTCGATCATTAACTACTGCATCCTCAACGCACACTTCCCCACCGAATGGAAAAATGCTCGCATAGTTCCCGTCCCAAAAAAGAACCTTAATCCACTTAATCCTGATAGCTACAGGCCTATCTCCATCCTTTCTTCATCCACCAAAATCTTCGAGCGGATTATCAAATCCCTCATAGACGAGCATTGCACTTCAAACAACACCCTACCCGAGTTCCAATTCGCCAACCGAACTAAACACTCGGTTGAGCACGCACTGCTTGTCCTCAAGACTGATATCCTACTGGGTATCAATCGGAGGACACCCACCATAGCCTGTCTCCTTGACCTAAGGAAAGCTTTCAACTCCGTATGGCAATACGGACGCACGTACAAGCTTTCCGAAATCCTCAACTTCCATCCGCACCTCTGTAAGCTAATTCTTAGCTTTCTAGATGGGCGGAAATCCTCAGTCAACATCCAGCAGCACCTTTCCTCGTCCTATACTTGCCCCACCGGCATTCCCCAGGGTTCAGTACTGTCTGCAACCCTTTTCTCCCTGTTCACCGCAGACATCCCCAAACCACCTCCACATCCGTGTCCCATCCAGATCCTCCAATACGCGGATGACCTAATCATATACATTGCCACCAAAGACATCTCCCGGGGTGAAGCGCGTCTGAATGCTTATTTGGACGAACTTTACCACTATTTCACCCGTTGGAAACTTTCCTTAAATCCCGACAAGTGTGAGACCATCGTCTTCCATGGAGACATGAGGATGACTCCGAAGATGTGGAGTGACACCAGATCACTATCACTCACAATCCACGACCAGCCCATTCCCACTGTTAAAGAAGTCACCTACCTCGGGGTGACAATGAACTCCCGCCTCTCCCACGTACCACACATAACGAAGGCACTAGGCCGTGCAACTGGTGCCCTCCGGTCCCTGTATCCTATCCTTAAATTAAACATCCCAACTCCAAAAAAGGTTAAGCTGTTTTGCTATAAACAGCTCATCCGCCCACTCCTCATCTTCGGCTTCATTTTCTGGTCCGATTGCTCTCCATCCCAAATGGAGCGACTCCACCTCAGAGAGCGCAGGATCTTTCGCCACTGCGCCAACATCATTAAGAACGAGGACCGCTCCAAGTACATTTCCAACCAGATCCTCTATGAATCCTGCCAAACCCCGCGCATCGATGCCTTCCTTGCTCGTCTTGCCCTCAACTTCCTGGCCAAGTGCCAATCCCATCCCAATCCTCTTGTCGCCAATGCCATGCAGATTGAGATTCCCTAGGCAGAGTAGTCTTCTACACGGGCAACTTCTCCGACTCCCAATTTTTTAAACCTTCCCATCATTAGCACCCCTCCCAGCTTTTAGTTACCATCCCTCCCCCGCACCTCACCCATCCTATCCCAGTCCTTTCCCCCCCCCACCACCACCCCATTTTTATATATGCTCAACGAGTGGAGGTTTTTTCCAACTTTTCCTCCAAAATGCAATGTAGATATTTTCTGTACATAACCTGTTAGTAATAAGTTAGGTTAAGCTTTATGTTATACCTTAGATTAAGTTTAACTGTTAAGGTAGTCCCTAAGTTAGCCATAAGTTTATATTCACTCATTATAGCAAATAAAAAATTGTTGTTTTGCGAAAAATTGTTGTTTTGAGTGCAGCTATTATAGAGGTATCACGTTGCTGTGTACCATCTATAAGATATTCTCCTCTATCTTGCTAGGCCGGATAGCCCCATACGCGCAGAACATCATTGGCCCATACCAAATAGGCTTTACTCCAGGTAAATCAGCAACAGATGAGATTTTCTCTGTCCGGCAAGCGATGGAAAAACTGTTGGAATATGGACATCACTTGCACCATCGACTTTAAAGCCACCCATGATAGCATGGGCAGGGTAAAACTGTACACGGCCATGAGAGAATTCGGTACAAAATTGATAAAAATGACTAGGCTGACCCTGACCAATGTGCGAGGCCAGATAAAAGCAGCAGGATCACTCTCAAGACCATTCGACATCAATAACGATCTACGATAAGGGGATGCCCTATCATGCGTCCCCTTTAACCTGGCCCTCGAGAAAGTGATCTGTGATGCTGGGGTAAATGCAAGAGGTACGATCCTCTTTAAGTCCACCCAACTACTGGCCTACGCTGACGATATCGACATCATGGGAAGAACCACCCGAGACGTACAACTGCATTCATCCAGATCGAGCAGCCGCGCGAGACCTGCACATCAATGAAGGCAAGACAAAGTATATGGTGGCAACGTCAACACCGAAAACCAATAAACGGGCAACATCAAACCGCACTGGTCAAACGGGAAGAATTAAGATGGGAGAATACAACTTTGAGACCGTTGATAATTTCTCCTATAACCGATAACAGCTACGATGATGAAATCCGCGCACGGTTGTTGTTAGCCAACAGAGCCTATTTCAGCTTACAAAGACTGTTCCACTCGAAATGTCTCACCATAGGGTCAAAGCTCTTACTGTACAAGAGAATGATCTCGTCAGTCCTCATATATGCCTCGGAAACTTGGGTTCTTAGCAAGAAGAATTGCAAACTCTTGGCTGCGTGCGTGAGAAGATCCCTCCTAAGAATTTTTGGCCCCCTACATGAGGATGGATGATTCCGTAGCCTACATAACGACGAAATCTATGAGCGGTTTTGGATAAAATCCGGCTCAATAGGTTACGGTGGGCGGGTTATTTAATCCATATGGATATGGATGATCCAGCCCAGAAGGTCTATAAGGGCAATATCTATGGTAGAAAAAGAAGACGAGGTAGACCCTGCCTAAGATGGAGCGATGGCGTAGGTTAGGACGCCAGACAGCTTTTAGGAATATCGAATTGGTGGACCTCGACCCAAAACCGGGATGTCTGGATTTTCTTATTGAGGTAGGCCTCGACCGAATACCGGTTGTTGCGCCGTTGATGATGATGATGATAGAAAGGCCACTTTATGTGGGTGGGAGTAGTTCAAATTTCCGGACTCGTTCCTTGTGTATGTGCAAACTACGACTATAAATGTCAAAAGAGACGCCCTTTCCACGCTAATAATTTTTAAATGGGAGTTCTCCGTCGTCTTCGATTTCTATTTTAAACCGTAGATTGGGATATACTTTGCTCAGAACCTCCAGCATCCCATCCATTTTGTCTTTATGGGCAATGGGAAAATGGGACAATGCCATCTGTTTATCTTGTCCAGATGGGAGCAGGTCTTCAAATGCTGATCATTCTCAATCCTATTCATAAATACGTCAATCAAAAAAATGAACAGGGTTCTCCTTTGCTCCGTTGGTTCCGTTACGCTGGGAGGAGCACACGACAGAAGTGGAAACGGTGAGGTAAAAGAAAAAGAAAAGCGCTTCGCTGAAGTCGACGATAGCACTGCGCATCATATAGGAAGGACATAGCATTACCTGGGATAACGTAAGGAGGAGCTAAGGGATCTTGCAGGAACCAGTAGGTCATAGATTGAATCACAACAAGGGCAACAAGGGCAACCGAAGCTGCTAGAGAGGTGGCAAATAAGAGGGACAATATCCTTCATTCTCCACCAAACTCCTATTTCTTGAGTTAGCTTAATTACAGTGTCGCAAAACAAATAAAATGTCACTCCGCAAAATGTAATATTTAGATAACAAAGGAGAACTAACAACCTGGAAACAAATTAACCATTAATAAATTTTTGAATAATTTTCGAAGAATTCCGAAGCCTACTGCACTTTGCTGATATATACTCGTACGTGTGCAAAGTGATATGGATGCAAGGGCAGCCCCTATAACGACGTTAGTACACTTTGTATACACATAAGACAAAACAGAGCTGGAATAGGATTTCGTATCAAAATAGGTAGCAAGATATCTATTTTCACATAGTATCTTTGAGAGAAAATCGAGAATAAGTAAATGCAGTGTACTATGTGTATCCCCACCAGGCATCTGGTTCATTGCAAATCTATACATATGAACATGTAAATATAGACGTAGCCTAATGAATCTAAACTCTTCAAAGGTGCACAAGTAGACATTTCGAAAAGCTAAAATTTCTTCTCAAACTTAAGTAATTAAAACTGAGTCGTTTCTCAACTAAAAGGAATTTTCGTACGGCTTTCGGGCAAAATGGGGACTATGCGTCCCAAAGAAATTCTTCATTAAATAAATGTTGAAGATTTTCTTATGGCATTTGAATATATTTAGAAGTGAAGTAAGTTAGGGTTCTGTATGGAATGTATAAGTTTTGAAGCTGTATATGCAAGTGCCTCGAGACATAATGAATAAAAATTTCTTGGCAATTATGAGTGATCGACAATCACCAACAAGCGCATAGATTGCATACGAGTAAGTCGTGACCGAAGTATTGCAGTCCATGTCGAAGTACCTCCACACATCACGTTTTACAGGTTCATCTTCGAACCAGAAAATCCATCTAGCTTACATAACACAACGTACATGCATAGAACTTTCATAATTCCTTCTAATCCTGGCGTGCTGTAGGGCGTCAAATTACACTCAAAGTCTTTCCTGCTTGTCGTAGAAGGCGCTAGAATATGCGGACGTTCCTCGACAACGGTTGCGACGGCCTTCAGAATGGTTGCTGTCTTCAACTCGATCCAGAATTCCAACGATATAAAATAAAACCCAGGACCTAAACGAAGGAAGATGATGATACTCCTCCTTCTCTTGCGGCAATGTACTTTGTACTTTGGGTATTTAAGTGGTAGACAATCCAAATCCGGTGTCCGGTTGTCTCAGATTGGCCGCATGGCGTTCTCTTTTGACCAGGCAGTTTCTGACAGACTCTTGGTTGCAGGGCTATGATCCCGGTTAAGAAGGATTACAAATGTACAGTGCTAGGCACCAACGTAGACTTCCGATATAGTGAAGAAGGATGCTTTCTACCACCAATTGCATGCAGATCAGGAGAGGCTCCCTAGAAGTGACATTGTGATCGCGATGGGTGATCTGAATGCCAAGGTGGGCTCTGACAACATGCGATGGGGAAGCGTGGTCTTGGCGACTTTAATGATAATGATGAAAGGTTTCTGAATGTCTGCGGTGTCCACTGCTTTATCATTGGCGGCACATTGTTCGAGCATAGAGCCATAAGGACATTTGGGTTTCAACTGATCGGCACGAGCAATCAGTTTGATTGTCATCAACAGTAGATTTAGAAGTTCTGTTCTGCATGGGCGTAACAAGAAAGGCACTGATATCGTCCTCGAAAGGGATCATCATCAGATCACTTACCTTCGTTTGCGTTATGCGTTTACCACTTTCCGCAGGGTTGGAGAGTTGCAACCCCGAAATTCTACATCGACCACATGTTTGATCCGACTGCTGCTCGACAGTGGAAGGGATATCTTGCTAATGGACAGTCATCAGTCAGTTTTTTGTTCGGAGCTACGCGGATTTCCTATTTGCATTCATCTAGCTAACTGCGGAATCGTGGGAGCAAATCAATGAATGGAAGATGTCAAAGGCTCTACTGATCGCTGCAAGTCATGGCGGGCGTGATGTCCTCGAACTACCATACCTAATGAAATCCCGGGAAGTTCAGCATGGTGTGTGCCATAGGGAAAAAGTAATTTGTTATTGCGCTGGATAGGAAAGCAGAAGATGCTGCAGAATGCAATCATTTCAGAAGTGTAAATCGCATTACGAATGGATTTGCATGGGGTTGCAAGTATTTCGATGGGCTTATAAAGGACCCTTCACGACGGTTTTCAACCATATGTATGCTGATATGTACTGTTCCCCCAAACAGAAGAGAAATCATCTTGGTCATAAGTCCACACATTCGCGGTAAAGTTGTGAGGCTCGACGTTCTCTTTGCAGTTATTTATCGCTGCATCTCCTTTCTCCAGATCTGCCAATTGCACTCGTACGAAAATCTCGGGAGTCCGAGATTTTTCCCATGGACTGGGAGAAGGGGATAAACTCTAAGGTTCCATAGAAGAGAACTTGTTCTAAATGTGACAATTAAAGGAGTATCTAAGTTTTCCCTGGTGTTGCAAAAGCAACAGATAAAATAATCGGGGAACGCCTGTGGGAACTTCCTTTCTCAATCACCCTCAAGCATGCTGATGACATTTGTTTGCTTTCTTACGGAGTCATGGACATTGGCCAAATGGCTCTGATTGAAGGGGAACACCAGCAAGACCAAGGTTTTTAGTCTGACGGGTTATCGTACTCTTTCTATTTTCAATGACAGGCAGTCATCGAAGGCGTTGATCAATTGCATATCTAAGAAACGTGGTTTTTGCCGACGGCGGGACCGAACTGGATGGTGTCCGATGCAGTAACACTGCTAGATTCGTTTTTGTTGCTCTGTCTAATATCTGGAAATGTGCTGATTTCAACACCAAGATCAAATTGAGTTGCTCTGTGCTAAAGTTCTTTCTGAATTGCTCCAGTAACCTCCTCCATTGACCACTTCATTACAGTGCTGATAATTTCGTAACGCATGCGTGATATTTAAATGTCAGCTATACCTCCTCTTCATCGATTCCAGGTAGACTTCGAACAGCATGAGCAAATTGTGGAGGTAGAGTGTACTTCCAGAGACACATGGCGGTGCAGAATATCACACGCTGCATCGAGGTAAAGTTCAGGAAGAATTTGAAGTCCAAAAAGAGGTCCGTCAAATTTCCTTGCCACCAACATTATTTCTTCTCCCTATCGTAGGCATGGGAGGGTATTTATGGTACCGATATCTGCGTGAAATCCTGAGATGGAGGGCGTGACGCTCTTCCGGCTCAACCAATGCGCCTCTAGGCAAGTCATGTACCTTTGCGAAGTGATTTCGAGAAAGATGCAAGCAGAGTTCAACTGAAAATACACACCAACAGGGTAATGATCTTCTGTCTGACTTGTCATTGCACTCTTCCTATTTGCATCCATGGGCAGAGAAAGCATTTTTGTTGCTTACGCAGCGATGTCGTTGACCTCTTAATAAGAATAAGTGGAGGCTTTCCCATGCTAACATTCCCTCATCATCATCAACGGCACAACAACCGGTATCCGGTCTAGGCCTGCCTTAATAGGGAACTCCAGACATCCCGGTTTTGTGCCGAGGTCCACCAATTCGATATCCCTAAAAGCTGTCTTAGGTCCTGACCTACGCCATCGCTCCATCTTAGGCAGGGTCTACCTCGTCTTCTTTTTCTACCATAGATATTGCCCTTATAGACCTTCTGGGCTGGATCATCCACATCCATATGGATTAAGTGACCCGCCCACCGTAACCTATTGAGCCGGATTTTATCCACAACCAGACGGTCATAGATTTCGTCATTGTGTAGGCTACGGAATCGTCCATCCTCATGTAAGGGGCCAAAAATTCTTCGGAGGATTCTTCTCTCGAACGCGGCCTAGAGTTCGCAATTCTTCTTGCTAAGAACCCAAGTTTCCGAGGAATAAATGAGGACTGGCAAGATCATAGTCTTGTACAGTAAGAGTTTTGACCCTATGGTGAGACGTTTCGAGCGCAACAGTTTTTGTAAGCTTAAATAGGCTCTGTTGGCTGACAACAACCGTGCGCGGATTTCATCATTGTAGCTGTTATCGATTGTGATTTTCGACTCTAGATAGGAGAAATTGTCAACGGCCTCAAAGTTGTATTCTTCTATCCTTATTCTTCCTGTTTGACCAGTGCGGTTTGATGTTGTTGGTTGATTCGTCTTCATTGATGTGCATGTCTCGCGCGCCTGCTCGATCTGGATGAATGCAGTTTGTACGTCTCGGGTGGTTCTTCCCATGATGTCGACATCGTCAGCATAGGCCAATAGTTGCGTGGACTTAAAGAGGATCGTACCTCTTGCATTTACCTCAGCATCACGAATCACTTTCTCGAGGGCAAGGTTAAAGAGGACGCATGATAGGGCATCCCCTTGTCATAGACCGTTGTTGATGTCGAATGGTCTTGAGAGTGATCCTGCTGCTTTCATCTGGCCTCGCACATTGGTCACGGTCAGCCTAGTCAGTCTTATTAATTTCGTCGGGATACCGAATTCTCTCATGCCCGTGTACAGCTTTATTCTGGCTATGCTATCAGAGGCGGCTTTAAAGTCGACGAATAGGTGGTGCAACTGTTGTCGAACAGTTTTTCCATCGCTTGCCGAAGAGAGAAAATCTGATCTGTTCTTGATTTGCCTGGAGTAAAGCCTCTTTGGTATGGGCCAATGATGATCATGATGGCATATGGGGCCATCCGGCCTTGCAAGATAGAGGAGAATTTCGTATAGATGGTACTCAGCCACGTGATACCTCTATAATTGCTGCACTGTGTGATATCTCCCTTTTTATGTATGAGACAGATAATGTCTGGTCGCCAATCGTCAGGCATTGATTCGCTGTCCCATACCTTGAGCACAAGTTGATGAACCACTTGGTGTAACTGGTCGCCTCCATATTTAACCAATTCGGCTGTAATTCCATCGGCTCCTGGCGACTTATTATTTTTTAGCCGATGAATTGCACGGACTGTCTCTCCTAAACTTGGTGGTGGCAGTATTTGTCCGTAGCCTTCAGTTGGCGCGACCTCCAACTCGCCGATGTTCTGGTTGTTCCGTAGTTCATCAAAGTACTCAACCCATCGCTCCAATATGCCCTTTTTTTTCGGAAATCAGATTTGCCCCTTTGTCTCGGCAGGGTGATCATCGAGTGTATAAGGCTTCATCCTGCTGACTTGTTGCTAAAACTTCCGCGCCTGGTGCGGTTGCTTCCCTCTGGGATGTTATATGTTAATGAAAATAAGTATAATTGGGAGCTTGCTCTTCCCGTCCAAGAGCGGACTCCGATTGGCGGATTTGCAGATGATTTAGCTGTGGTTGATACAGCAGTCCGGATAGCTGAGTGGTTAGAGCACAAGGCTGTCGTACGGAAGGTCACGGTTCAACTTCAGTTACGTCATCAATGCAACTCGATGACGCACCACAATATCATAATCCGTCATCAATACCTAGCAAATGGCTTGTAAAACATAATTAGGGTATAAGATAATAAAATGTACAAAGGTCGTTGAAATAACATACGAGGGAAGAAAGGATGTGGAAAATCCCACAAAAGATATGAATGCGTATTAGAAACGTAAGTGTAAACCTAAGAAGAAATTTGTATCTGATTCAGTATTAAAATTGTACTCGTGAAAGAACCAAGTCTTTTCTTTCGAAACGAAGATCGAAAACCGATCTTTCTCTCACTGGTGGCAGTGAGATTTGTATCGTAGTTTGACATCGCATTCCAGTCGACTCAGCTGTGAATGAGTACCTGAGTCAAATCAGGCTAATAATTTTGGGCGAGCGCAATGCTGACCACATTGCCTCCTACAATGTACTGCAGTGTTCCGTTACGGTCTTGGGTGAAGTGCTCTAACACACTTTAAGACCCTGATCCAATATGGATTGTTGCGCCAAGGATTATTATTATGATACATCAAAACACCCAGAAGATGTGAAGGTCTGCGCGACTGAAAGAGTGAGAACGATAAAGTCTGGGCCAGAAAGAGCTGACCTTGGCGGACGCGAAAACGGAAGCGGTCTTCATAAATAATCCCAGAAAAAAGAACACTGTGAAAGTGGAAGTCGGTAGATGTATGGTCGTATCAAAGTTGGCTAAGGATGATGATTGACACCAAATTGAGCTTTTGGGAACACCTAGGATGCATGCCACCGCGACAATTTCAATAATGTTACTGATCGCTAGATACATCGCGAGATTACACTTAGAGAGAGAATAACACTTTCCATTGTATCATTATTCATATATACCTTAAACCTCAACTGTAGGGGCCCAATTAAACGTTAATAATTATTTGTTCACGATGGTTTGGATTTCAGGCCCTTCTTGATTCCCCAAACGCGTCGTCACCTACAGGACACGAAATTTTGAGACTTAGTAAGGAGAGCATGTAACTATTACAATGGAAGGTGGTTCAAATTTCGATAACTCGGCCATGCTATTATCATAGTATGCTGGTCCCAAGCCCAGGTAAAGGAGAAGGGCTTGAGGTAACATAATTAGTACTATCCTTAGTGAAAGAAAAATAAAATGCTGAGATCAGGGAAAGAGATAGATAAAGTACGGTTGGAGTTATTTCACTATGCTAAATCCTACCTGATCTCTCCTGGTCACAGGTCCCGTGACAGGCCGACCGAGCAAATACATCCAATGTCGTTAGAAACAAGATGATCGGTACGAGTAATAAGCCTCGGAAAAATGCTAGGGCGTCCACCACAGTCGACGCGACAGAACGGGCCCCGGTCGTGTCTAGAAATGGGCAAGGGTTCTTGACGCATGCACGGCGTCAGGACGGGAAGTTAGTCCGAACAAAACAAATACGTGTCTGTACGCTAAATGTCAGCACCCTAACTGGAAAGACCGAGAAACTCGCAAGAGCCCTTCGGAAAACGCGCATTGATATCTGGGCTTGGCAAGAAACCCGATGGTCTGGTGCCGAAAGCTGCGACATAGAACGCGGACACTGTAGAAATGGCTATAAACTTCTTTATTTTGCTAGTCCACACACTCAATATGGTGTTGGCATTGCCATCTCAGAGGATTTCTGATCGCAGTATTCATTTCTTCACCACAGACAGGTGGAACTGATGCCGAGAAAGATGCCTTCTAGCAACTTCTCGATGAAAAGACTTGTCACGTGCCTGCTGACGACTATTTCATCATTGCCGACGACCTTAATGGTCATGTGGGTGAAAGGGCAGGTAAGGTAAGGTAGCATGGGGGAAAGGGGTTTGGAGCGCGCAATGAGAGTAGCGAGCGTATAACCGATTTTGCGGACATCCATGACTCTGTACTTATAAATACATGGTTCATCAAACGATTGTCTCATCATCGCACATTTTATAGTGGGAACAGTAAAACACAAATCGACTATATTCTCTGAAGACGATGACATTTTACCACTGTTACCGATTGCAAAGCCGTTCCCTATGAGACCATCGCACCTCAACATAGGCCACGCACACGCACTGATCCGCGGCGCATTAAATGGTGGCGATTTCATAAGGAGAAAGAAGAAATGATCTCACTCACACGATTAACGACCATTACGAAGACACGATCCACAAAGCGGCCTCTGCAACGCTCGGGGTCACCAAGCCAGGTTAACGGTACATCAACAGACATAACTGGCTTTGCAATGACGATGCTGAAATGAAGGTCCGTGAAAAGAAACGCCTCTACTACAAGTTTCTTGACGATAAAATGGCGGCCATTTGGCAAATTAATAAGAATGCCAATGGGGAAGCAAAGAAAGCTGTCTCCCGAGCGGACCATTACACAAATCTTTACGAAAAACTGGACACTCGGGATGGCGGGAGAGATCAGTATCGATTTGCTAGAAGCCATAACGAACGTACACAGGGCATCGAACACTTCTGTTGCGTTAATGGCAAGAACAGTACTTTATTTACAAGTCGTGACGGACAGGTGGCAAGAATGCTTCGAACAGATTTCAACTGAAGAATTTGTTCATCCTCCACTTCCACAATCATTGGCGATATTTGGACCAGTTCCACCTGTCATCGCAACTGAAGTCGAGGAATCAATAAAACAAATGGAATCGGGGAAAACCACAGGACCTGACGACATTGCATCTGAGCTCTGGAAAGTGAAGAGCTGGGACCCAACATTGTGGTTCAGTGAATTCTTTAATCGGGTTATTCAGGAAGGAAGAACATCATCTGACGCAAGAAAGTACCACTGTTCCAATATGGAAAAAGAAAGGTAGTCCAGCAGAATGTTGAAATTACCGTCCGAAAGTAACCGACTTCCCCATCCCATGAAGATTTTTGAACGCATTGTTGACAACCGCATTCGCGAAATCGTTGAAATAACCGTAAATCAAGCCGGATTTGTCAAAAACTGCGGAACACAATACGTAATACATGCTGCGCGATTAGTCATTGAGAAACACCAAGAGAAGCATCGCCCTCTTTACATTGCATTTCTGGATCTAGAGAAAGCGTTTGACTGTATGCCACACGAACTTTACGACAACACTTGATGCCACAGTAACTTGTGCGCTGGGTTCAATGGCTCAAACACGATCCGAAAAGTAAAGTTGAAAGTATGGTGGTTGTATCAAAACCGCTTCGTGTCTCAGGATCAAGGAAGCGCCCACTCACCACTCCTCTTTGTTCTTGTTATGGACACCGTCACACGGGATATCCAACGTCCAGCGCCCTACACATTGCTTTATGCAGATGATGTTTGCTTAGCATCTAATAGCAAAGATAATCTCTGGCAACTTGCAAAATGGAATGATCGCCTCATTCAACACGATCTCAGATTGAATCTGAAAAAAAAAAACTCAATTTTTTAAGACCGATCCCGATGAAACCACTACCGATGGGAGTGACCTGCCCAGAACGGAGCGATTTAAATACCTCAGGTCAATGCTATCAGCCAATGGAGAACTGCCTTGTGAAATTGCTTTACGCATTAACGCAACTTGGATGAAGTAGCGTTCCACAACTAGTGTTCTTTATGATCGAGGTATCAACGAACGTCCCAAATCTTAAATTTACCGCAATGTCGTTCGTCCTGTCGCTCTCTATGGTTCTGAGTGTTGGCTGACTATGAAAGACAATGAAGGGCGTCCTGCGGTAATGGAGACGGAGATGTTACGTTGGACTAGTGGCGTGACACGTTTTGATCACATCCGAAATGAGGATATCTGCGATCGATATTGAGTTGCACCAATCATGGAAAAACTGCGAGAGAGGCGTCTCCGATGGTAAAATTGGTCTGAACGTCGAAGTTGATGGTAGACGACCAAAAGACAGAACGAAACAACGGTTGCTTGATACGCTGGATGAGGATTTAAAAGCCTCGAAATTACATTCAGATCAAGTATTTGGTAGAGCCAAATGGCGAAGCCGATCAAGACGAGTCGATCCCTCTTGTGAACGGGACAAAGGCTGACGAAAAAAGTGGTTCAAATCTCGATAGTATCAGAAAAATTCAGTCGATTCAGTTGTGAGTGGATAATCGCGGGAGAGACCAATCCTGACCCCATTGTCTCCTTGTCTACCGTTTCGATACTGAAGTAAACGGTACTAAGATGCTTTGTATCCTAGCTTAAAATTGGGCTATTGGGTCATTGGTCGTTATTTTTATTACTGCTAGTTGACCTTACTGCTCATCCGAAGTTGCATTAATAAGTGTGATAATAGCGAAGTTTCATTTCAGTTATCTGTAATAAATTTGGTCTTTTAAATCGAATTTTCATCAAAGAGCGATTAAATATTTTTCCAACTATATTGTAGGTGGAAAACTTATAGGATATACTTGCGTGTGGGCTTTCTCTTCCTTTCTTACAGGAAAAAGATATTTCTACATAATTTTGCAATAGAGGACTATAGTAGAGAACCTCCATACGCCAATAACGATGTACTCCATTCTGTTTCATTTGTATATGTCGGGGGTGGAAAAAGATTTGTTTGATAAGGTCAAAATGCGTATTCTACTTTTTTGTAGTTAACAAGTGAAATTATCAAATTCTAAGAACAAACGGAATATTAATAGAAATCTTTCAGTTGCTATGGTTTCAAGGTAACAATCGACTGAGGGACTTTTCATGAATTAAAGTGTAATAATAAGAAAGTAGCTTCCGTAGACCATAAATTTTGGAAACTTTAAAATACGATATTATGGTTTCAGAGCACTTTATTATTGTATCTGGTTGCATAGTTGGGATAAAGCACAAGATAAACGTACTTCTGAGAAATATCTGGATGCCTTCGATAGCAACTTTGTTGTAATTGTAGTAGAGTAATCGGAGTTTGAAAAATATTCGTACTCACTTGTATATACTGAACTGTTGGGCAACTTCATCCATTTAAATTCAAGGTAGGTATCCTGTTCAGATTTGAAAGGAAATTGGATATTCTTCTTTTAATTATGTATGAGGAATATATGCACACCTCAAATAATTTTCCTGAGTACGAAACAATTGTAAAACATTTTTTAAAATTTTCTAAGTTTCCTTGTATTAAGACACATTTTTTCGAGCGTTTTGGAAGTTTTTTGATTCCGTCGAGTATTATTCGGATGGACCCGTGGGGGTTTTGATGGAGAAAGGGGTTGAAAGTTACCCTTGAAGATACAAGGGCAGATAGGACACTCATATTCGAGAAGTCCGCCTAGAATGGAAATATATTCATTCTTCTTAAAGAAAGAAGGACACAGTACTTAATTATTATGTGGGATATCAAAGTTGACTACCCTCAGCATAAAATACATTCGGTCACAAAAAGATAAAGCCCACCACTTGAAAAACCTAATGATACCGATTATATCGCAATCAGGGGTATTCGTAGACGGTTAGAGCTTGATAAAGTCATAAAAACTAATTACCTTTGGGTTTCAAAATGGTGAAACAAATTGAACAAGTGCAGTGCTTTAACTAGCAGAACTGTACGATTGTACATAGGTGCGTGAAATGCATAAAAGCCGTCCCCGGGGGGGATGCATAAGACCGACAAGTAAAGTGTCTGTACAAAATTTTCACGGCTAAAGTCTTATCCGCTGAAATCAGCATTGAACTGATTCAATTGGTCTATTCTTTAGACCTTAGATCCAAGACGGTAGTTAAGGTACTATAGAAGTACTTGATACTTATTTATACATGGTTGCCATTTAACATTTGGTGAGCTATGGCGCACCAACCCCAACGACGCGGTATTGTATGCGGTTACTCGAAATGCCATTCAGCTCCTTCACCTCAAGGCGAGACACCGACATCCCTTTTCCACTGTTCGGCTACCTTGGGAGAGTGGATTCTACTGCATGGCATAGTCAGCAGTGGAATTGTCGCCCCCTCCTTAATATGTGACTAATCCATTACCATTTCGGCATTCGGACCCCATGGTATACGGGTGCCAAGTTTGTGCGCCTAATAAATTCTTCGGTTGTAATCGTATCAGGCCAGGGTACTCTGATTACATGACGCAAACACGAAGCCTTAGCGCTTTTGAATAACAGTGGGGTTCACTTTCCATGTGCTATTCCCATATAGCAACACAGAGAGAACACTAACACAGAATAATCTCAACTCGGTCTTGGTGTTGAGCTAAGTGCTTTTTCAGAGTTTCAACAAGGCAGCGAAAATGGACAACATACAGTCCGATGCCACCATCTTTAGTTGCCACGCATCCTAGATATTCAAATTGAGCGCCACCTTCAATGCTCCGTCGATCAAACGCAAATAGGCAGAGTGCAATGACTCGTCAGATTGAGAACCTTGCTTTTTTGGTGTTTATCTTCAGTCCAATTCTACTTACCACTTTTCCAAATGTAGAGCGATATGACGAAGGTCTATGACCTGCTCAGAGAGTCAAAAGTTTCTCCAAATTGATATCAATAAAATTTAAAAATTTACAGGGAGCTGACGCATAAAATTCTATTACAATCGCCAGAAGTGGTGGAAGATTAGACCGCTACTATTTATGGCAGGCAAAATTCCGGGGATTTCAGCGTAGAGTGCCCTCTGACAAAAAAAAAATATTGTTGCGCAATGATTTTAAAAGTGTATACTGCATTATATGTGGTTACAAATCTTTCGATGGTATTGTGAAGCACTTTACCTCTTGACTTTTCACGCACGACGAAGAGCGGTTTAAGAAGTGGGAAACACTTCATTATGAGTTTTCCTCTTTGCCTTTAGCTTTCGTCCCGTTGACAAACGGGGTCAGCTTGGCGTGATCGGTTATGCTATTTTGTTCTATCAAAGGTTTGATCTGAGCCACCATTGTTTCGGTCGGCCTTTTGGTCACTTACCATCGACGACACAAAGGCCGACCGAAAAAACGGTGGCTTGATACGATGGATGGGCATTTTTCGCATTTGTAGTTACCTCGTAATTTATATGCATATATTATGTCAGACAATTCAGACACCGTACATTGGCAGCTTCGTGATTTTCCGATTCGAGAGTTTCTACGAATGGCTCTGTGAAAGAACTGATCCCTTTTCAGCCCCCCCTTCCCCACTGTTGCATTACATTTTACGGCTGAGGCCAGCATTGGAAAGCACTAAAGGAGACCTTTTATTTCTAACCTTATATAAACGGTGAAAAAAATGTACACCTTCTTTTGCATATATGGGGACTACTCCTTCTCAAATTCAATGTAGAACAATGGTACTATCTGCATGTATGAGAGGGCACCTTCTCATCAAAGTACGTATCAATTAAAGTAATCGGTTCCGAGAAACGTGCTAGTGACATACAGATACACTGAGGAGTTGCTACATCTCCCTTCAGATGTGACTCCAATTGGCGAATAGGGGCATACCTATTCTGTGTGAATGCGTTTCGTGTATTTTATTTCCTGACTGTGCATGGATACTCTGGTAGGTGGATTAAAATGGCTATAGGAAGCATACCCAGAACATAAAATCAACGCGGTGGACGTGAGAATGAGGAAACTTATTGTTCTAGGGCTCAGAACCCCAGTACCGGTGGCTTTTGGGGGTGAACAAGCGGGTTACCGGTGCATCGGTGGTGGATAACTTGGCCACAGTGGCACCCAATACTACAACTTATTTAGATTAGGAAAAGGAAGTGTTTAAGGGGAGCAAGGCGTTACCAAGCGCATCAACAGCAACAACAAAATATGATGGTTGAAAGGGGATTGCCGACTAAAACGGTTTCGATGTCTACTGCATTTGTGTAAGAACGACAACCGTAGAAGAAAGTCTAGGACGAAAAAATTACCCCGTTTGGCCGAATTACCCCAATTCTTCGATCTCGACCAATGGCAAGGACGTAAAAAAATAAAATGCACGAAAGTACATTAAAAACTTAGGGTGAAGGAATATTCCGGACAAGGCTCAAGGAGAACAAAGCCCAGACGGGGAGGAACTCTTTCCATCCAGCTTGGAGCAAACACTGTTGAGCGATCCGGATTTATCAAGGACAAGCGAAACGGACACGAAACTATCAAAAACATGATGAGAGCGAATACAGTTCTCCATGATAGGCCGGACGTAGAGTAGAGAGATCCTAATGTACACCTGAAGTCTGCCACTCTAACAGTGAATCCTAGGCGACCAAAGTGACACCTAACCGACATCGACCTGCCGCCAAATAAAAGAGTGCGGATGAAAGATGGCGATTCTCCAGGGAATCAGCAAGCGCCAAAGAGGAAAAAGGAAACACTAGCAGTTCTGAAGGACGGAAGTAAAAGTACCGGAAAAAGGAAGTCTGCGCCCATCGATATCGAATTGGTGGACCTCGGCGGAAAACCAGGATGTCTGGAGTTCCTTATTAAGGCAGGCCTAGACCGGCTACCGGTTGTTGCGCCGTTGATGATAATGATGATGATGTACCCAATTGCAAGTATCGGCTATCGAAGCAAATCCTAAGGAGAACGAAAATGGTGGGTGAATCAAGGTCATTCATAATAAGGCGAAGGAGAAAACAAAGGTGCGAATTCGCCTAGAGGGCAATCTGCCGAACGCGGAAAAACTAAGAAAGTCAAAGTGATTCTAACCTTAAAGATCTGAACGAAGATCTCAGCACAATTCGAAGGACCCGGAAAGGGAATCTCAAAAACTTTGATTTAACTTGTGATCGCTTTCGTAACTAAATTAAAAACCCATTTGGGGCGAATGTCACATTACGTGCGCAAGCACATAAAATCTATATACAGTGCAAAGATCTGGACAAAATGATATCCTGAGGAGGACTCTGCACTTTCATGAAAAAACAATTCGAGTTGAAAGAATTGAGAGACACATATTGTGAGTCTCAAAAAAGCCTATCGCCGAAAACAAACGGCCATAATACGATTACTAGTGGAGCCAGCACAGCAGGTTTGGGGAGAAAGGGCACATTGTCTAGGCATGAAATAGGGACCCTAAATGTCTGCTGTGAGAATGGAAGGAAGAACGAGATAACTCTTGTATTGCCGTAAGTATTAAATATCAGGAATTTAGAAAGGAGTTGACTGCATTGAGAAAGTGAGGTTTCCTCAAATAAAACTCACTAATTTCAGAGTCGCTCAGGATTTACTTAATCAGATCACATACTAATCTGAGATGGAAATTGTGTGTATGTAGCATCTGTAGTAGCTGCAGCAGCACCCAGCCTCACATTGCCTCAGTTTGAAGATATGTTGGAAGCCCAGAAACGAAGTCTAAAAGTAATTGCCGGTGATTTTAATGCGTGGACCCTCGAATGGGGAAGTAAAGAGGTTAACACAAAGGGCAAAGGTTCATTAGATGTTTTCGCGCAGCGGGATATGGTTCTCCAAAAGAAGCAACTTGAAGAAATTTTGGAAAGGACATCTGGTTTAGTAGGAGACCGGACCTTCGTCAGTCTTGCGCTCGTGCCTGCTATGTCCTGGCACGTTATCTTCGAGCTATGGGGTCGAGAAGAATATCAGGCTGGTCTACAAAAGCATTATCTGAGCAAATTTTTATGAAAGTGTGGCTAGTCCCATTAAGACAGGCGGCCCCACAGAAAAATCTGTCCATGTGAAAAAATGCATCATCATCGCATGTGACGCGTCCATGTACATTGCCAAGTAGAAAAATACTGGGGGAATTGTGAACTGGCCAGCCTCGGGTTGGGTCTGCAAAAAGGGCTTGCATATATGTATGGGACGGAAGTTAAAACCTCAAGTTGACCATAAAATGGGGAAAAATGAAATGTTTGAGGAGTTCTGCTGGGATGTGGACATAAACTCGTGTGGAGCCATTATTGAATTGCGATGGGGCAACTTAGAGACCAGTCAGTGCCCCACATCACGTGCTCCTCTTCTTGATAACGATCATCCACTTTTATTCCTTCAGCAAGAAAGGGGGGGTTGTCATCTTTTTGAGATCTCTGAAGGTGACTGCAGTGGCTGCAACAACCAGAATAGAGGCATTAGGATCTATAGGAGAATTGCATGATAGTGACCCTGGATACGGAGGACGCATTCAATTTGCAAATTAGAGCCGTACCGAGAGAAGTATTTGGCAACGATTGGTGTTCCCCCCTATATCCCTGCCATTGCTTACTAAAAAAGATGTTTTGGTATGCTACCAGTGATGAACCCCAGTACGTTGTTTCCTCTTCGTACTGGGCTCACTTCTGTGAACGTCATGTACAATGATGTACTTAGTTTGTCGGTTCTGCAGGAAGCCCTGATGGTGGGTTACGCTGATGGCATTCCACTGGCTGTGTGCTCAGTAATCAGCGCTGTTAAGATGTGGTAACATCGTTGTCTACGGTAAGCGCTTTGACCCTATGGTGAGACGTTTCGAGTGAAACAGTTTTTGTATGCTGAAATAAGCTCTGTTAGCTGTAGACAACCGTGCGTGAATTTCATCGTCATAGTGTAATTAGTAATTACTTATATTAAAATGGCAAAAAATGAGTTTTATGTTATAGTGGACAAGATAAAATTCAAAATTTCAATACATGAAATCAGATGTCAGGCTACATGCAGGTTTGTGTTACAGAAAACCCGTAATACCAGGTTCGAAAAGCTTCCTGTCTCCAATTTATTGTATCTAATACTATGCAAATGATGACCAATTCAAGCTATTGTACCATACGAATATAGAAGCAAAGGCCCAAAGCAGCACATTTTGCAACGTGAGTGTATTCGAACCACTTCTACCATACACCTTTCGATTAGCTGCAAAGATTGAATTGAAAACGAGTGAAGCTTCACCGTCCATTTGTGCATACACATGAATAAATTTATTTAATATTCAAAATCCCTTTTGGAATTTTTCGGTTGTCCCACTGACCCGAATTTCTGCAATTTTCATACCACTTGAGCGCTCTAGTTGTGCATTTCCTTCCACGAATCTACTCAGAATATACAATAATTCTAGCCAACATACATATCTGAGGATATTTCGTTGACACATTTCCTACTTCTCGCAAGTTCCCTGACATTATTTATTGCCTACCTCAAATGCAGTACCCAGCATCACAGAAATATGATATCCTTTTTCGCAATTTCACCCTTTTGCATGACGTTTTCATGTTAACTTCGTATATTGCATACGCTCGGCTTCAGGTGTCACAAATTCTTCTACGCTGTGTAATAGGAGTAGGTAAGAAAGGGAAGCGAAAAAAGTTAGAATACAAGTCCTTCTTGACTTCTAAAGACTGAATCACACAGAAATTGAATTATCTGAAAAATGGGAAAAAAAGCAAAAAAGAAAATTCCAGCGGACCTCTATCCCTGCGAAGCAAATGTACTGCCGAATGTCGTAAAAAGAGGCTTTTATAGGTCCTTTATATGGAATCCCCAAAGGACATACGGAATAGCGTTCGCTACCCACAGAATGTGTTCGTTTATCATTGGGCATCTATTCCGTATAGGATATGTACTTCCTTCGATGCTAACATGACAGCACAATGAAACGTCGCATGAACTTAGAATCCTTTTCTTAGAAGTCGTTTCTTACAATCGATTTCCTTTTTCCTCTCTAAGTGCAATGACTTGTCTTCATATTTGAAAGGATATTCGATACTTATTTTCTCTGTTCTCCACGTCGTCATGGAAAATATTATGGGAAGGTCGCCTCTTCGGTTACAACGTGAGAAGATGAGCACTAGGTTATATAATATTTGCAGAAAGCAATTTTTATCGCTGAAGTGACGGAAGACGTTCTTTCTGTTTATTATTGCTGTAAGGTTCCAGCGTGTAGAGTTACAGGATGAGCGGTGGGGCTAAATGCAAAGGTGACTTCTCAAGAGTGAACTAATGAGCTATACACCTACAGCGAATTACCGCACTTATAATGTACGATTATACAGTGCCAGCGGATTACGCAGTTGATGTGGGCTGCTTTAACCTCCACGTGGTAGGCCAAAGCAGCCCACATCAACGCTACATTCCATTTGCAATTCTGTTGACATTTAGCAACGTTCAAAGACCGATGAAATATAAAAGACAATTTAAACTCAGTGCAAATAGGTAGGTCCAATTATTGTTATTAATATATTCGGTTCTTGGCTTGAATTTTGTTCAGACAACTGTAAAAGCAAATGTCCTAAATTTATCAGATCAATAAGATCTACGACTGCAATTAGGAAGTCATGGGTGGCACTGACTCAGATTAATATGGGGGCATTTATCAGGCAGATCTACTTCTGGATTCTTATTCAGAATTTTCTTCTTCTTTAGAGTATGCCCCATTCGCTAGCTTGTCTAGATCGGGTTAATCACTTTTCTCGATCATAAGTTTATTCCTGGCGGAGCCGAAAGGAACTATGATCACTATTTAGCACATCAAGCCATCTTAGTTTCGGTCGGCCTGATGGTCGTTTTCCATCGCTTTGGGCTGTTACGAGAAAGTCTCCGCGTAAAGCTTGAAACACTTTTAGTACGTAGCGAAAAGAAAGTACTATCCCGCAGCGAGCCAGTAGCCACACCTCCTTTTACGCATATTGATTAATTGGGTTTTCCATTGTTACAGAAAATTTATGTTTGGGCTTTTCGTGCCCAATTGCAGAATTGGAAACTCTGGACTTCTGCCGATTCTACCAAACACAAAATTCAATAAAAGTTGTGAGTGAGAGAGCGTCTGTCTTAACTTCTACTCTAAGCAGGTAAGTCATCAGTTGGCTTCAAGCCGATTTTCACATCTTTTGGAATAGAGTTTTGCTGGTTTCATTCGTATGGCTGTAAGGTAGAAAAGGTGTAGGAACCCCAGCTGGCCTTGAGCCGAGGGTAGTTTTTATGCTTTCGCCTGATCATCAGCTGGCGTTGTAGAACACCAGTTATATTTATCCATACTCAATACTGCAGATGCTGTATTTAAGTACCGAGAGGTTTTGGTTATACTGAATAAAACGAAAAAAAGGAATAAAGAACTATCTTCTAAATTACGTTCTTATTGTAATTGGTTTATGAGCGGCGACAACGAATGGAGTAAAAGACTGGGGGTTGCCAGCAAAAATATTTAAGCTGGCTAGCAATCATAACTGTACTTCTGCAGTTTGGGAAGGTTCCAACGTGCACGCTACCTACTTATAGGTGCTGAACTGTTATCCTAGTCTAGACGGAATTATCCACTTCAACAAAGGTGTCTCTACTACACATTTGGAGAGACTGTTGTTCTGGACTTGTAACCAGGTTTATGTCTTGAGAACCTTGCATGCTGTCACTCATACTAAAGCTAATCCCCGCTAAACTTATGTTTTTTGTAAGACAATTTTTTGCCTCGAGAGAGAGGCAGTGTTGACTTTCTAGTAACAAAGGCGCTAAATCTAATACCATTTCAAGTTCATCGGTACCTCAGTACATTTTATCATTTTTTGTACCTTTTTGGTTAAATAGGTGTAAACAAAAACCGTGACAAAGTTAACGTTTTGCTGAATGACAAAGTTACCAAAAAAAATAATACACTAAGTTGGATATAATGTGGGACAACCTGCAACGCGACGTCATTCACAATTCACATAAAAGTTGGTTCAAAAGCACCACCGCATTAGAAAAAGATGTTGCGGCATGCGCGAGCTGGCAAGTTCAAGATTTCCGAAAGGCATTGTAGGAAGCTAGGAACGTATGAAGCTCTGGGTGTGATCCAATGCCTTCCTAGTTCGATGGATTGTTGTCTATCATTAAAGTTGAAACTCAATTTGGTTGATTATTATTGATAATTCCATAGTACGCGAGTGAGGAGTCAAAATGTACGCACTTAAAGTGAGGCAGGACTCATTTTCGGAAATTATTCAACCGAACAATCCGAAAAAAATCTGAATGGTGCGCTTAGATGAAATCTAGGCCCCAAAATATTTTCCATTCCGGTATCTGCTCAAATAAACTTACTAATTGTATATTACTAACTTTTCGAAATTTTCTGGAAACACCCCCCTCCCCCTAAAATTCATCCCAGGACCACCAAATTTCGCATACACGTGCCAAATTTCATGAAAATCTGGCCATTAACGCCAAAGTTATAACAGCTCAAACTTTGCAATTTCGCGCAAATTTACTGCTTCAAAAGCCATGCAAATAAGATGCTGACGTCATAATTGACGAGAATAATTGAGAGTCGCGTGGAATCACAGATTCACATTAATGAAGAATCCACTTCTACCTAGTCCTTTTTAAGGTTTTGTGCAAAACACTTATGTGAAGTGTAAGCCTCGAAAAATGCCACATTCCGATATTTGCTCAAATAAACTTACTAATAGTATATTCCCAACTTTTAGAAATTGACTGAAAAAGCCCCTTAAGTTCACCCTAGGAACATTAAATTTTGCACCGAAATAGAGAACTGTCTCGTACATGAACATGCCACACCTTATGGAAATCGTACTATTACTGTCAAAGCAGTTCAAACTTATCAATTTCTTGTGAATTTACTGCATCCTAAGCTATCAAATAAGATGCTGACGTCATAAATAACGAGAATAATTGACATTCGAATGAAATATTACAATTGCATTCATGAAGAATCTGCTTGTCCATAGCCCTTTTTAAGGTTTTGTGCAAAACAAAACCATATTAAAATCGGTTTACTGCCTGTCTGTTTGTCCGTCATACGCATTTTTCTCGAAGACTGTAGTAGCGATTAACCCTAAATTTGGTGAAAAGGAGAGAACTATGAACGCTCACGCAAACAGTGAGTTATATCCTTCTATGTCGAATTTGAAGGGGTGGTCTACATACATGCAAAAGGGAGGTGTAAATTTTTGAAGTATATAAGTATAATTTTCAGTTATTGACTGCAGAACTCCCTCAGATTCACCTTAACACCACGAAATATAGGTTATAATGTAGAGCATGATCTTACCAAGTTTGGTGGAAATCGCACTATTACTAACAAAGTTATAATAGGTCAAAGTTGTCACTTCTTGGGAATTTTAAAATTTTGAATGTGAATATCACCCGAAAGTGATACTCTAAACTGGTATGGGAATGCCTTGAGAGACTGAATACACTCGGCTCGTCCAACAAGGTCTGGATACTTTGGGTTCCAAGCCATGCAGGGTTGGAAGGCAACGAGGCAGCGAACGAACTAGCCATGAAGGGAGCAGGGACGCCTTCACACGGGCCAGAACCCTTCTCTGGAATCGGAAACGGTTTCATGGCTATGAATCTATCATAAGAAATGAAGAGGAACAGTAGAGGGAACTATACTGGGCGGGCCTACCAGAGATGGAGCAGTCCAGGGTGCTTATTGGGGGATACGAACCCATGCGCACAAAGGATTGCTTAAACCTCACCAAAAAGAACCTCCGAATCATAGTGTCATTCTCACTGGTCATTGTCGGCTGCACTATCACCTAGGGAAGCTTGGGATATCTACATACACCGCCTGCAGGTTTTGTGAGGAGGAGGACGAAACCTCTATACACGTCCTGGGAAGTGTCCGGCACTTGTGCAAAGTAGGTCGAGGCATCCGGGAGAACACTTACTACCAGATGCAAGGCTTAAAGATCTTGAAGTAGTGAACATACTAAAGTTCCTAACGGTTATAGGCTTGCTTGAAATACTATGACCAATGGGTACACTATAACCAGTAAAAGGGGCACAATAGTTCTTCAAGGACACGGTGCGACTTTCCCTTAACAGAATAATAATCACCCGAAAGAGTGATACTATTCTCACATAGTATATGGGACAAATGCACACTCAAATGCCTTTATAAAATAAATACACGAAGCCTTTCATACCTGAAGCGTCCAGCTTCCGGTTTCCCGGCTTGTTTCTTTCTGTTGTAGGCTATATTTTTCGCATTTGCTAATAATATTAAACTCAGAGTCTGAAGCGTATGATGTTGACTATTATCAATACAGGGGTTTCCATTAAATGATTTATTTAAATCGCTTTCTAAAAACTAAAGGGCAATGTAAATTTTAACTATGTGACACGGAGCTGCCATGCGCTCGTCGCTCCTCACATATTCTTGATTTTCTTCAGCCTTTGTCCCATTCACAAGCGGAGACGGCTCGTGGTGATCGGTTTTGCCATTTTATTTTATCAAATGCCTGTTCTAGAAGCAATTCTCGTTAACGCAAATTACGTTACCATACCATCGAAGACGCCTTCCTCGGAGTTTTTCCACGATCGGTGCAACCTCATATCGATCGCAGATATCCATTTTTCGGATCTGATCAAAACGTGTGACGCCACCAGCCCAACGCAACATTTTCGTCTCCTTTACCGCAAGACGACGTTCATTATCTTTTATAGTCGGCCAACACTCCCAACTATAGAGACCAGACTGACGACATTGCGGTAAATTTTAGATTTGAGATGTTCGCTGATACATCGATCACAAAGAACACCAGTTGTGGAAGGCCACTTCATCCAGGTCGCATTAATGTGTGAAACAATCTCATTACACAGTTCTCCATTGGCTGATAGCATTGACCCGAGATATTTAATTTGCTCAGTTCTGGGCCGGTTACTGTGGCTGACAGCGCTGAGCAATTTAAATATCTGGAGTCAATGCTATCAGCCAATGGAGAACTGCGGTATGCCCCTCACAAAGGGAAACACAAAACCTTTTATACCTGAAGCGTCAAGCTTCCGGTTTTCCGAATTATTTTTATTTAAAAGCGGTTCATTTTACTGGCTGCGCCAATGCTTTTATTGCACTCGGTTAAGGGGGTCATCCCGTGAGAAGGCCGTTTTTTTAGGCTTTTTTTTTTAGAAATTTTTTTGTGAAAAACTGGATAAAGATACAAATACGAATTTTTCACCATAGATTAATTGATATCTTGAGCGTGCATAGTTTTTTCTCCCTCATCGCATAGTTGGTTGTTGAAATACAAGGCAGTTTATACAGCCATCTCTAAAAAAAGGGTATTTCTCTGCTGCCACGCTAGCGGGCGCTGTGATCACCTTAAAGAAAAAAGTAAACGGCATTTTAATGTACAGACTTAACTACAGTCCGCAAACTAGGATTATTAAAAAAGATTAAAAGTTAAATTTTTGGTGCCATGTTAAACTTTTTTTGTGAATTTTCGTGTTTTTTCACGGCTTCTTCAATGAATAAAAAAAACTACTGAACGAATTGCAATTATCCTAGTTTACGGACCGTAGAAGTATGTTCTGAATAAGTCGCGAAAATTTCAAAGAATGTCGTTGGATATTTTTGGCTATGGGGGCAGCCGATTTTCAACATACAGTTTCGAGAAAAGCGCATTTAAAAAGTAGAAAGCGATTTTTAGCCATAAAACCTTAACTGACCATTAATCTGTTATACCTAATCCAAAAACCTTAGGTTTCTTAAAGAAACACATGTACAGCCTTGGCTTCAGTTCTTGTCCTTTTAGCGAAATCATTCGAACGTCATTCGGACCAATAAATACCAGCTTTATTACGGCGATCGACATAAATCTGGCATGTGACTTATCACGTGTTTAACACTATAATTTCCGAACGACTCCGAATATCAAAAACTCACTTTGCCATATATTCTACAATATATCTAGATACAATTGATTCCAACAAAAATTCGATTCCGTGAATCCGACACACGGGATGACCCCCTTAAGTGCACTTTCTGCGTCTTCTTTGTGTTATCTGTTCTACATGGGCATGTTGGCTTCTTTCATTGTATCATTTCATCCATGTCTAAACGTGTACGTTTGAACTTCTCCTCTCCTAAAACAATTTTTCGTTCTGCAGCAACAATATCGCCAGTGACATTACGCGATATACATATGACACATACATACATGACACAAAATACAACAATAGCGGCGGCGAAAATCTTTCCTTTTTGTTTGGACTTAACTACGCTCATAAGAAAGTGCAATTTAGTACCGGTTTGTCACATACTCGACCATACTCGAGAGAGGATTGCTGAAATGCCATTAAATCTGTTGTAAATTTTTCGGTAACATCCCTGATTTACTTTACTTTAAGGTTTTCTGTAAAATGAAACCTTATAAAACTCGATTTGCTGTCTGTCTGTCACAGGCATTTTTCTCGGAGACGGTTATAAATATTTACATCCAATTTGGTGGAAAGGTGGGAACTGAGAACGCTCATGCATACGGTTAGTTATATAATTCTACGTCGAATTTAAGGGAGAATCCCTATGCATGCAAAAATGTGGTTTACATTTTTCACCAAATATAGTCAGGTAGGGTATCAAATGGAAGGTCTCGATTAGTGTTGTCCGAAACCGGTTTTAATTTTGATATTTGTTGGAAAAGTGGAGAGTACGGTGGGTCAAAATTAATTATTTCTTTAATGGACTCATTCTAAGACTCTAACCAACTGAAAATATGAGAAGGCTACCACTATGTGGTGCCTAGGCTCCGGCTCCGGCTCCGGCATCTGTTCAAATATAGTTAATAACTACACATTACTGCAGCTTTAAGTAATTGGGTGCTAACCCCCTTAAGTACATTCCACTATAACATAGAGCACGATTTTAATCAATGTGTGATTTGCGGTGTTTCTAGCAAAAAGGTTTAAAGAATTAAAACGTAACACCGTCTCCGTCGCTAACGGTTACTATTTTATTAAGCAAATATCGATATTTCGGAAGCAACTTGTTTCCTTCTTCAGTGCAGGGATGTATACTGGCTGAGGTGAACAAAATTGAAACTTATATACTGATGGATTTTCTAATTGTAAATTAATCAATTATGTCTTTTATAAACCTAAAAAGGGGGAGTTGCAGTTACCTAACTCCGAATTTAATGGAGTATTTCCAGGTTACCTACTAACCCACAGGCTTTCGGACGCATCTAACAAAGAGCATTTTTGTACTTGCTTAAGCACTTTCACATTGTTAATAACTATCTGGTGCCCTTCCTCTAACATATGTTTGGCCACCATGGATTTGGAAGCCTTTCTATTATTTCTTCTCGCTGTTTCTGCCTCCCTAAGGTGTTCTGTGAATCTTATGGTTACCAATCTTTTGGTTTGTTCGGCGTAAACTTTTCGAAATTCACTGCAAGATACGTTGTATATCCCGCTCAATACCGTTATCTGTTTAGGGTCCTTCTCACAAGACAGGTTTGTTTTAAGTTGGAGTGGCCTGGAAGATCCAGTGGCAAGAATATCAAACTTTTGGAAGTTTCGTTCGATGTCTGTCCGTCACACTCAATTTATTCGGAAACGGCCGGACGGATTGCCACGAAAATTGGTAAGAGCATGTGATTTGCTGTTCCATTTACATGCAGCACGTGGCGCCATTTTGCGTTAAGTTTAAGGGGGGGTTCCCCATACATGTAAATGAATAGTGCAAATTTCTTTTTCATAAAATGTGGTCATGTGGGGTATCAAATAGGTACCTTTCGAAATTGGTTCCATATTTGGTATCGGGTGAAACATAGGTGAGTGAGGGCGCAAAATATAACTATCAAAAAGTGTTACAGGTCTCGTTCTCAGAACCTATTCCACCGAAAATTTTAAGAAAAGTCACAATGGTGCGTCCCTATGAAATCTAGGCCTCAAAATACATCCGGTTTTAACATCTGTACAAATAAAATTAATAATTGAATATTTCCACATTCTAGAAATTTATCCGGCAACCCCCCTTATGTCCATCCCGGAAGTACAAAATTTGGCACCGGTTTAAGGGTTGTTTGAAGAAAATCCTACTATTATTAACAAAGTTATAGGGGGTGAAACTTTCTCATTTTGTGTGAATTTCTTGCATTCTACAAAGTGTATGACGTCATCATCAGATATCAATTCATGAATACCACAACGAAGTGAGTTGAATGGGGTCGCAACGAATTATTTTGTTTTAGTTTTTTAGTCATTTGTATATGAATATCAATTACTCCAAGCAGACATGTGTCTATGTAGTCGTATAGTATATGCGTGCTAATGAAATTTACGGGTAGTGTCGAATTGAGATAGATATATTTGTAAATTAAACTAACCGCATTTAATATACGTACTACATATGTACATACGTATGCTTCTCTGCACGAAGTAAATCGGAAATATGGATACGATCGGTTTATACACGTGCATATATATGTATAATATTCGGAAATGTTTGTTTAGGTTGAGGATAATATCAATGGCTGTAATATTTACGCATATCTTCTAATTTGGAAAAGAATGCATGAATGAATGATGAAGGCATGAAGGTTGGATGTGCAGCTATATAAGGATGGAAAAATGTGCGTTGGAGTTTCTTATATAAGATGAACACAAAACCTTTATACCCGAGGCACGAGCTTCCGGTATTCCGACTTGTTTGATATTTGTTGCTAGTATAATGTAGTTATCTCTCGAATTTTGCCAGAGATTCTTTTACGGATATATTGGAAAACAGAACCTTTCCATCGTAGAATACAATCGTATTCTGATAGTGGGGGTATATTCTGTAGTCTATTAATAACTGAACGCATGTTTTCCGTTGGTGGTTCCTAGTTTTTGACGTTCATTAACCTGTCACTTTGCAATGTTATACGTGGTTTCCCTAATTATTTCAAATTCTCGTAGATCGATTCAAGTTTACTTACAATGTCCCGGTTAAGATGGTATCGCTCCTTTGTGTTAGTACCCTCGCTTCCACATTCCCACTGAATTATTAATGCACGAAGCACTAACGATTGTGGCAAATTGTTATATGACTTTTTCACTGTGCGTGCCGGCTGCCTTTGGACATATTTCCCAAAGTTCAGAAGTACATTTATAGTAGCTAGATCTCTAGGTTAAATGTCTGCATTGGTAGCCCCCAATCTCATCTGGGTTTTATTGCATTTGTTATCGCCGTTCCCAGATCAATTAAAAGAAGAACGTAATCTAGAGGACAGTTCTTTATTCATTACTTTTATTTTATACAGTACAGCCAAAAGCCGTGGTACATAAATATACCATCTGTAGTATTGAGGAAAATCTAACTGGTATCGTACCCCGGCTGATGAGCTCCAGAGGTCCATCTGACAAAAGCATAACAACTACCCTCGGCTCAAGGCCACCTGAATTTGCGACGGCTTTTCTACCTAATAGCCTTAGGTATGAAGCCAACAGAAATCTCTAAAGAAGAGGACGACTACGGTTTTGTACCAGGCAGTTGAGACTCATCAGACGCTGCCCCACCTCTGCCCTGGGAGCAGCGTGACCGAAGCGGCTCGCAGGTGTTTTACACTCTTTAATAATTCGCAAAAGATGACAAGGGTGCGAATTAAATCCAACGTAAATCCACCCACAGTTCGGACCAAATCTTGGCCGGTGCTAGACAATTTTTGTTTGGGGATTGAGAAGTCGTAAGTCCATTTGTTGTCGGACCGGACCAAATGGAGAGCAACTTACTCCCACTCTGTATGGTCTCTTTTTGGGTCAAAATCGGCTTGAAGTCAACTGACGACTGATCTACTTAGTGTAAAAGCTAAGACAGGCACTTTCCCTATGCTCGACTCGACTTTTATTGAATTTTTGTTCGCTAGAATCGGTAAAAATCCAGAATTGCTGTTTCTTGAATTGCGAACGAAGAGTCAATCATCAGAACCATCGATCTTCCTTAACAGAAAAAACCCGACTTAATTAATATGCATGAAGTCCATAAAAACCAGTGTAAGAGGAGCACATGATTAAGTTACTTGTGGACATACGAGTGTCTATACCAGGAGCTCCTCGATATTGTAGTTTCGTATTGCTACGTACCAAAAGTGTCTGAAGCTTTCGGCGAGGCTTTCAGACCAATGGTATTTAGTGAGTTCTCATTAACGTAACTTACGTAATCATACCTTCGAAGACATTTCTTTCGTAGCTTCTGCACCATGAGTACAATTTCATTCGATTGCGCGTTATGCCAATGATCCAACGGTTTTTGATTGAAGATATTCGTTGATATGACAATCGCATGGAGCATCAGCTATAGAAAGCGATTTCATTGACGTTACGCCAGAGCGTGAAGCAATTTCGTAGGTCATTTCACCATTAGATGGACATTGGTCGTTCATAGTACCTGTTTCATTAGGGCCGACGGCTTACCACTATCACTCCTTGTTTTGATGAATAGCTTAAAATCAACTTTGTTGAGAGACACAAGGGAAATAAAGTTCGCATACTGCAATGTGATGGGTCCTGTACGTTGCTTATTCCACAGTATGCATGACAGAAATAAGGAGGAGTAGCTAAGAAGGCGCTTTTTTGATAAACGTTTATAGATTCATTGAGCGGTATACACCCGTCACACTTCGAACTTTACGCTTTAGATTAGAACAGCAAAGCAGTTCAACCCCTCTTCTCTTCATCCGGCAATGCATTCGTAACTCTTGAGACACTAGCCTTCACTTCCCTTCCCTAGCCTAGTTACAATCGCAATTTGTTTCGATACTCAAGAATTTAAATTCTATAACTTTTTATAGATAAGGATATTATTAAATTGTTTGGGAATCGGTAAAGAAAAATGTTGCGTTGAATGAGTGTATTTTTTTATAAAAAAAACGGTGGTGATTAGCTTAGAAAAATAGATACTTTTGCGATTTAGTGTTTAACTGTCACAATAATGGGCAAAACCGCAGCAATTTCTTAAGTATTGACGGAGGTTGCGCACGGCTGTTGTGCAACCAATCCTAACGTACAGCTCTATTGTATGACTTTAAGCAAAAAGTACAATAGAACGAAGCCTAATAGGATTCAAAGAACCGCATGTGCAGGTGCTATTGGGACCCTGCAGTCCTGCTCGGCAGATGCTCTCAATGTACTCCTGCATCTCCTCAGCCTAGATTTCCACATTAAACACGTTGTAACGTGCAGTGCCGGCAGACTACGTTAGTTCGGATGCTGGACAGCGAAGCCCTACGACAATAGTAACATCCTAGAGGAAGTACTTCGGGAAGTCTGAGCATTCCCCACGGACTATGCCACATGCAAGCTGAACTTCATGAAAAACTTTACTGTGGACTCTCCAACCAGGACAAAGTGTGCAAGGTTACGACACAATATTCTTCATCGACGAATCAAAGATGTTCTGTGGAGTGGAGGTTTTCTCGAATACATACAGTGTATCCGAGTCGTATGGTTTCCCAAGTTTCGCTAGTGTATTCCAAGCAGCAGTACTGGCGATACTGAAAGCCTGTCGCTGACTGGAACATGATCCGAACCGCAAGTGCAACATACCCATTCGCACTGACAGCCAAGTGGCCATTAAGGCCCTGTAGTTAGCGATGACATCCTCGATGCTGGTGGAGTAGTGCGGAAAAAGGGTTGAATAGTCTGGGCGGCATGCGCGAGGTAACCCTCCTCTAGGTCCCCGGGCATAGCAACATAGAAGGGAATGGGCAGGCTAACGTGTTGGCCAGGCGGCGCTCTGCTCTTGGGGGCAGGTACAGTCGGTGTCTCGCTGGTGGCTATCAAGGGTAGAGTTTATTCGCACTACTTAGCAGCCGCGGGCCTTAGATGATGAAGGCTTATCACCTGTGCCAAGTCAAGGAGGATTTGGCACGCTTATAGCAAAACCCGTGCCTCCAGTGCCAGAAGCGTGCAAATCCATACAAGATGGGGGACCATACTGCCAGGCTTGGCATACCCTACAATTCGTGTTGCCGCAGCTGCAGAGAAGATAGGGAAACCCTTGGGCACTTCCGCTGCGATTGTCTAGCTTCAGCTGGAGTCAGGTTACGGACATTGCGTAAACCATGGTTTAGGGACATCAGATTTTTAGCCGTCAGAAAAGCGCCAGTAAAGTAGCAAAGCATTTTACCCTTTTTTTCCTGTGCTGCTTGTGCTATTTCTAATATACATATGTGTATAACCCTGAAAGATTGCCACAGATCTCCTATGTGGGGGATAGCATATCAACCATACCCATCCGTGAACGCTGATGATTTTTGATAAGGAATTTCAGCTTGAGCCAATATTTTCTAAGAAGCTTGCAATGGCTCCTCGTTCTTCGCAACGTTGAACTGTGAACAGAAATTCGAAAGTTGTCGTGTGATTAATTAGGAGTTGGGCCAAATGGAACATTATCAACTTCTTATGAATATTGATACCTTACGACTTTGAGATTCAAAAAGTCTTTTTCCTAGATATTGAAGCTCTTTGGCTTGTGAGAAGTATCGACATTGGTTTAGTGAATTACGCTTAGAAGTTTGCTGAAGTGCCTATTATTTCGCCCGAAACTTCTTTGCTTACATAAAAAGTTGAACATGTCTATTTCTGGTTGAAGTACTCCTAATTCAGTCCACAATATCTGGGCCCATTCAATTGCATTCTATTCTATCTGTATTTCATTTGCCGCAAACATTACATCTTGGACACAATAGAAATACTATCTACTGCTTGGGGCTGTTCCAGAAACTTAGGAAGTCCTATTTACCCCGGCAGTGTACATCCACTGTTAAGTGAAATTCCATCTTTTTATGAGAGCAATAATGGAAATTTTCGGAAAAGTTCAATATCAACTCACGCCTACTCGGCATTAAATTTCAGCAAAATAATTCTCAGGAAGGAAGTAATTAAAATGTTGAACTTTCGGTATACGGATTTGTTATTATGATGGTTAATTAAATCTATTTTGGGATCTACCTTAAAGTATCTTCAGGAAATGATTCAGTTTGAGTTTGAAACAGTTCTAAGCCAGAAATAGATAGATTACCTGAGATAATTTCAATTTGCCTTCTCTTACTACCCTGCACGGAGCTTTTGATTGTTTGTTTGGGTTTCAGGTGAGTATGTAGGAAGTGCATAACGAACCCCTAGTCGAACTTGAACGGCATATCTGAGATTACTAATTGCTGGGTTCACTTTTTCGTTATTAGTTTCTGAATTCTCGCCTAAACCTTTGAAATTACGAACGTAAGATAAATACACAAATAATGGGCGAAATTTTCTTTCTTCTCACAACACTTATCCGGTGCACACCTTTTCGAAACTCCACTAGATTGTTCCATCTAATCATTATATTGAAATTGAATTTTAGCAGCTGTTGCCCCGATTTCGTGCTTCCCATGCACAGCTATGAATATGGCTTTGTACGGTCTAAAAAAATTCAAGTAACCACAAGAGTGCTTAGGAATATGACTGAGAGATAACCATTAAGCCCTCGGCAATTTTCAAAGTATTATACTTTGCAGACTGAACGTCTCTCCTGCAGGAAGTTCCTTTCTAGTATGGACGTCGACAATACGAAAGGAGCCTTCAGCTGCTTTTATAAAGGAAAACTTTAATAATTCACGTGATATAGTCATTTTCTTTGTCGTAAACACGTCGCAATCGATTTGTTGTATGATATGAGCATTAGCACTAGGTGAAAATGGGGATGCTTTGCTAGATGGGTTTGTTGAGGGATGTAAATGCGTGTTCAAATTGGTTACAAAGGATTGAAGAAGGAAAATTTCGTTCCTCAGATAGGGCTTGACCAGTTAACCTCAACAGAAGATGGAAACTATACTTATCAAGCTAGCGGCGGTTTGTGAAGGCGCAATTCCATCGAAGCTACCCTGAACCACATAAAGCATGTGATATATCCCTTAGTGTTGCCTGTTTCTCGGAGTGTCGTAAGAGTAATGACTCGTCAATAAATAGCAAATTATTGAAATTCTAATGAATCGAAATCCGTATCCAATCCATTCCTACGTTTGAAGATTAGCAAAGTGTAGTACGATAGCTTCACTTGCTTAGATGTAGGATTGGCACGTAATCTGAGTCTGGATTTTATATAGGCGCTTGAGGTGAAAAGTACATCGAACATGTGAATTTTTTGAGGCGTGCATATCCTAATGGAAATTTTCTTTATTAGACAAGCTACGGAAGCTGGTGCAGTAGACGAAATTGTTAAACCTCTAGATGAGCTATTCTTCTAGAGGCGTATGTGTTCTGTGGATACCTTTGGAAAAATGTTGGAAAGGATAATTCACAATAGATTGTTCCACTGAAAGTTTAGTTCACGAAAATGCTAGTACTGCAAATACGAGTGTTATGTAATGGCGACCTTGAAGGAGAGAGAAGTATTTAGTTACGTAAATTGAAGCTACCCCGCCTCCTTTTGTCAATAGTCACCAAGTAGAAAGAAAGTTCAGGTGTACAACTGTACAACCGTTTTCCTAATAGGGCTAGTGATAGTGATGCAACTGGCCTATATGCATGTGAGAATGAATCCATGCGGACCGAACACTGTGAACTTGGGACATGGACGCTGCTACACCATCAGGTCCATGAGAAAGTCAAAGTCCTGAGAAAGTAAATGCAATTGAGCAGAATTTTGGGCGGAAGGTGGAAAGAAGAGAGACTCACGGGAAAAGCAGAAAGCTCTTGGGTTAGCAGTAATGCGTGAAAAAAGCGTAAGACCAAAAATCGGCGATGGGGAATAAATTACTGTACTCAGTATTAAGACCTACTTCCATGTTTTTCACAGCTGAAACTAGTCCTTTCCGCAAGTAGAAGCAAGTAGTTCTGCCAAAGGAGTTTCCGTCATGAGTAGCGTGCCTACACCGAAACAAAAGCTCGATAAGCTATTTGGATTGCACTGAAGAGGTTGCCTTTAAGTGCCTCCAGCAGGTAATCCTCGCTATTATTTCTGGCAGTCAATCTAAGTTCACCTGAGCAGGACATAGGATGCCGAATATCGGATAAATTGTCACAAAGGAAGGTGACACATCATTTGTCTGCATGCTTGGTGAACAGAAAGCAGGTATGAGCCGGAAGCAGTTACGTGCGGGTTATGAATGCCAAGATGCAGAATTCCATGAATGTGAAAGGTTTCAGCTTGGTGTTTAAAGTGGACGAAAAGAGTGTGAAGCTGTTCAAGTGCAGTCATCACACGATGTTCCATTTTTATTTTGAAAGATTGCGTAATGGTAATTTTTGTTAGGGTTTTGTGAAAAGCAAACCTTACGGACTATCTGTCTGTCATACGAACTTTTCACCAAAACCGCTGCACCAGCGGTGAAAATGTGAAAACTTAAATTGAGACAGGACTCATTTTCGGAAACCACCAACCCAAAAATCTGAAGAAAGTCAAAATATGTCCCATTTCGATATCTGTTCAAATAAACTTGCTAATAGTATATTACGAACTTTGTGAAATTGACTGGAAAATCCTTTCTTCAATTATTGGCGCAATAATTCATATTTGATCAAGTCCTTGAAGTGTGTTAGCAGATCAGTTGATTATAGGAGCTACAAATTTTGCCCTGTTTGGTGAAAATGCAGCTATTAATATCAAAGTGGTAGCAGTTCAAAACTATCTATTTTGCATGAAATTACTGCATCTAAAGCCTTGCAAATAATATTCTGACGTCATAATTAACGAGAATAAATGACACTCGATTGAAATACTAAAGTCCTATCTATGAAAAAGTTTCTTCTCCGTACCTGTTTTTAAGGTTTTGTTGAAAGCGACATTCCTCTCCTGAAACCATCTCTAAATCTACCGCAAAACTCACCAATGGCAAAGTGCCTCTGAATATACAAAATGTACTCAATAGGAGAAACACCGAAAGAGCCGTTCCCTGCCGTTGAACAGGAGAATAAAGGAGAACAAATAGGAAAACGCGAGAATCTACCCTTCTTTGTGTGGAATCAGTGGGATGGCCGGACCGATGAAAACGAAATCACGACGAAACCTACGCCAATCCAATTTTTCTTGTTTGAAATCGAAAAATTGACCGAAGGCGAAGTATTGGGGACAGCCAAGCTTAGCCTCATGCGACACCTCTGTTTACAACCGAATACTCGCCATCGACCAACATCGTCCTCTCGACAACGAAGAAAAGGTGTCTCTGCAATCACCATGAGTATCGAAACGCGCGAAAGCGAGGAAGAGTGAATATTGGGGACGGCCGGTATAACACCTCGCTCTAATCCTCCGTTTCCAATCTAATGTGCATTCATTCCGCTTTCTAAACCTGCCACAGAATTAAAAACGTTTTATTCTTCACCCTTCTTCCTTGCTTGGATTTGGAAAGCTAGTCGCATGCAAAGTAACCAAGTACCAGCAGACCATTAGCTTCTTCCTTGCCACTAGAGAGGAAGGATCAGTCACCCTATGTCGAAATCTAGAATGGATTGTCATTCACATAAAACCAAGAAGATATAGTTCAGAAAAGCTCAGACGGCATAGCCTTTCAGCCTTCAGCCGATAAGGCCGTAATCCAGAGACTCAGAGACTTGAGAGACGCTCCCTTGTAAATCATCAGACTTAAGATATGTCTGTCCGTCTGTCAAATGAACTTTTTTCTGAACGGCTGTAATGATTGATAACAAATTTGTTGGAAAGGTGACAACTGTCGACACCTACTTAAATTGGTCCCCACACACGCAAGAGCGGGATGCGCCATGAAATGTAAGGTCTTTTCGATGTTGGCCTCAGTTTTGACATTGAATTGAAAAGGGAAGAGACCGCGGCCCGGATAGTGGTTACTTCTTTCAAGGACCCATTCTCAGCAGCTACCCAACTAAAAAATCTGAAAAGAAAATTACGAAGCTGCCACTATATGGTGCCTGCGCTCGAAATATCCCCCATACTGAGTATCTGTTCAAATAAAGTTAATAATTGTCTATTACTATAATTTTTAATAAATTACTGGAAAGCCCTCTCTGGTTAGTAGTAGAATCATGAAATTTTGCAGTAATATAGGCTCGCACTGTTGTTAGCAAACGTAGCAAAGTTGTCAGTTCAGTGTAAATTCTTTATGAAATCCGAATTGTTTGTCAGAAAGGACTTCTTCTTTTTCCGCAACAGCGAGCAGTATCTTGCACATAACTCGTTTAAATAGTCTGCAAGAGAGGGGTCATCTAATGATTTACCTGTGGCTTCCATTGCTCGGGGAATTCTCCTTCTCTGAGGTATGTCGTGAAAACTTTTGCAAACATACCTACCTAGCAGCAACTTTCCTGGCAATATTATTTATTTATATATTTCAATTAATTTCTTTACTGCATCTAGAACGCGTTCATTTACCACTACCGGAACTTCATTGAATGTACATGTGCAACAGAAAACCTTGTTTAGTTTATATCTGCTGGGAACAGAGGGTTCACTATATTCGGCATTAACTAAGTAATCGGTAGTGAGCGTTGCCTTTAATTAATGATGATTTAGCTTTAGCTGTCTCTGATCTCTTTATTCAGCAGCAGCTGTCTTGGTTCTGGACGGAACCCAATGCGTACTATCCTGGACATGGAGCAGCTCACCAAACATCAACAGGCGAAAGAATCACCTTTTTCAGTTGCACACTTCCGAGGGTGGAAAAACTAAGCTAATCTTTTCACTTTTAATTTCTGTTGAATTCTGTGCGCGAAGCTCTTTCAATGGCCTCCCTCAGGTCACATCGGATGTTCCCCAATCACCAGAGTACAACCTCACGATTTGGTGATTCAGAATTTGCTTTACTCCCTCTAAAGGCGACTTCACTGTCTGATAATCGCAATTTTCCAAAAAAAAGAAGCACACTCTTTCTTTAAAGAAACTAATTTAATGTGAATTTACTATATATTTTATTTTTATAATTTAATAATTTATTTAATACTGTTGAGCCCGTGTGCGCTCGCCAATGGCCGGGACAGAAGAGACCGGTTCTTCTCCATGCGGTCCTTATGCCCCCAACGAACGGCACATTCTCACTGCTAGCTCTCCACTCCCGTGGCGAGTTCTAAGAAACGTGAAGAGCTCCGGTGCGCCATCTATCCGCTCGTATTCGCAACATTCGAAATAAATTTTGAATGCCGCGAATCCTGCCGCGCTACAATGACATCAACGGCCTGTATGCGTAACCCCATGGATCAGAGTCACCTTCGGTACACATCCGTTTGAAATCTTCGGATTTCTTGAAATTTTGTATGACGTGTAGCTTCTTGAACCTACACGAGCTTTGAAACTTTTTTCTATGCGCCTCCCGATAACAATGTATCTTCCAGAAGTACTTCGTTGAACGTTTCTGCGTCAAATTTGTTGGTTATCTACCTCATCGTTATTTTTTTTAATGCCTTCATGATATTCCTTTGCAAGGTTTGGAAGATGATAGTCTGATGATCGGTGTGAGTGTACTCCTCGTTGACACGCCGGTGCAAGTCACTGATTAGTTATCACTGACAAAGGTGAAGTCTACTACTAATTGAAATTCTCCCCACGAAATGTGTTGACTTCACCAGTGTTGCCAAGTTCCACATTCAAGCGCGAGAATATCTCCAGCAGTATCCGTCCCATTGCGTTGGTTTCTCTGCTTCCCCATTCGTCTGACCATTCATGTTACAGTCGCCAGCTGCTTTGGAATTGTAGGGGGTTGCATTGCAAGATGGTTTCTCCAGCAATGACCAGTTCTGCCAGTCTGACAGTTACACGTACTTTTGTCAGAAGCGATTATACCTATTGATACGAAATTCGATTGAAAGGTGGGAACTGTGAACGCCATATATGTGGAGAATTACATTGCTGCACGTAATGATTAGTACATTCCAAACCAAATATTTTAATATCAGTTATAAAAAGGGGGATTGCGGGTGTTCGAAAGGGGTCAACTATTTCCAGGACTTATTCTCAGAAACCACTCAACCGAAAAATCTGAGAAAACATGCTGGTCCGTGTACATGGTATCCAGCGTCTGAGATACTCTCCGCTAGAATATTTGCTCACATGAAGCTAATAAAAATCATCATCATCATCATCAACGGCGCAACAACCGGTATCCGGTCTAGGCCTGCCTTAATAAGGAACTCCAGACATCCCGGTTTTGCGCCGAGGTCCACCAATTCGATATCCCTAAAAGCTGTCTGGCGTCCTGGCCCACGCCATCGCTCCATCTTAGGCAGGGTCTGCCTCGTCTTCTTTTCCTACCATAGATATTGCCCTTATAGACTTTTCGGGTGGGATCATCTTCATCCATACGGATTAAGTGACCCGCCCACCGTAACCTATTGAGCCGGATTTTATCCACAACCGGACGGTCATGGTATCGCTCATAGATTTCGTCATTGTGTAGGCTACGGAATCGTCCATCCTCATGTAGGGGGCCAAAAATTCTTCAGAGGATTCTTCTCTCGAACGCGGCCAAGAGTTCGCAATTTTTCTTGCTGAGAACCCAAGTTTCCGAGGAATACATGAGGACTGGCAAGATCATAGTCTTGTACAGTAAGAGCTTTGACCCTATGGTGAGACGTTTCGAGCGGAACAGTCTTTGTAAGCTGAAGTAGGCTCTGTTGGCTGACAACAACCGTGCGCGGATTTCATCATCGTAGTTGTTATCGGTTGTGATTTTCGACCCTAGATAGGAGAAATTGTCAACGGTCTCAAAGTTGTATTCCCCTATCCTTATTCTTGTTCGTGCTTGTGTTTGACCAGTGCGGTTTGATGTTGTTGGTTGATTCGTCTTCGGTGCTGACGTTGCCACCATGTATTTTGTCTTGCCTTCATTGATGTGCAGCCCAAGATCTCGTGCCGCCTGCTCGATCTGGATGAAGGCAGTTTGAACGTCTCGGGTGGTTCTTCCCATGATGTCGATATCGTCAGCATAGGCCAGTAGTTGGGTGGACTTGAAGAGGATCGTACCTCTTGCATTCACCTCAGCATCACGGATCACCTTCTCGAGGGCCAGGTTAAAGAGGACGCATGATAGCGCATCCCCTTGTCGTAGACCGTTGTTGATGTCGAATGATCTTGAGAATGATCCTGCTGCTTTTATCTGGCCTCGCACATTGGTCAGGGTCAGCCTAGTCAGTCTTATTAATTTCGTCGGGATACCGAATTCTCTCATGGCCGTGTACAGTTTTACCCTGGCTATGCTATCATAGGCGGCTTTAAAGTCGATGAACAGATGGTGCAACTGTTGTCCATATTCCAACAGTTTTTCCATCGCCTGCCGCAGAGAGAAAATCTGATCTGTTGCTGATTTGCCTGGAGTGAAGCCTCTTTGGTATGGGCCAATGATGTTCTGGGCGTATGGGGCTATCCGGCCTAGCAAGATAGTGGAGAATATCTTATAGATGGTACTCAGCAACGTGATACCTCTATAATTGCTGCACTGTGTGATATCTCCCTTTTTATGTATGAGACAGATTATGCCTCGCTGCCAATCGTCAGGCATTGATTCGCTGTCCCATACCTTGAGCACAAGTTGATGAACCACTTGGTGTAACTGGTCGCCTCCATATTTAACCAATTCGGCTGTAATTCCATCGGCTCCTGGCGACTTATGATTTTTTAGCCGATGAATTGCACGGACTGTTTCTCCTAAAGTTGGTGGTGGCAGTATTTGTCCGTCGTCTTCAGTTGCCGGGACCTCCAACTCGCCGATGTTCTGGTTGTTCAGTAGCTCATCAAAGTACTCAACCCATCGCTCTAATATGCCCATTCTGTCGGAAATCAGATTTCCCTCTTTGTCTCGGCAGGATGAGCATCGAGGTGTATAAGGCTTCATCCTGCTGACTTGTTGGTAAAACTTCCGCGCCTGGTGCGGTTGCTCCCTGTACTTTTCTAGTTCACAGACTTGTTGGTTCTTCCAGGCTTCCTTTTTCCGTCTGTGAAGTCGCTTCTCCGCTCGACGGAGTTCGTGATAAGTCTCTGCGCGTGCCCGCGTTCTTTGAGAAAGCAACATTACTCGGTATGCGGCATTCTTCCGTTCCGTTGCTAGCTTACATTCATCGTCAAACCAGCCGTTCCGACTCCTTTTGCGGCTGGGGCCAAGTATATTTGTGGCCGTATCCATGATAACGTTCTTCAGGTGGTTGTGAAGATCATTAGTTGATGCTTCATCTCCAGGTCCTCTATTGACTGCAGTTATTGCGGCATCCATTTCCTTCTTATAGGTGTCGCGGAGGGTTGTGTTGTGGATGGCTTCAGTGTTCACTCTCACCTGATTGTCAGAGGGGATTCTAGGTGGTATTGTTATTCGAGCTCGGAGCACCATGCCAACGAGATAGTGATCCGAGTCTATATTGGCCCCCCTATATGTTCTGACATTCATCAAGGCTGAGAGGTGGCGGCGTTCGATCAACACGTGGTCAATTTGGTTGAAAGTGGTCCTGTCTGGAGAGGCCCACGTATGTTTGTGGACCGCTTTCCGCGCAAAGCAGGTACTTCCAACAACCGTTTCGTGTGACCCTGCTAATTGAATAGTCCGCAGTCCGTTATCATTTGTTTTTTCGTGTAAGCTATGGGAGCCAACGTATCGCCTGAATACGGGCTCCTTCCCTACTTGGCTGTTAAAATCCCCAAGTATGATTTTGATATCATATCTGGGACAGGCTTCGAGGGTTCTTTCTAATAAAAATATTCTAGCATATTAGAAAATTTACTGCGAACAACCCTTAAATTCATCATAGATTTTGCAGTAATGTCGCTCTTAATGTGAACCAACATCCTAGAAGTTTGGTGGCAATCCTACTATCGTTAACAAGCTCCCCATACATATGATTGGAGGGTGTAAATTTTTTTTGATAAAATGTGGCCATGTGGGGTATCAAATGAAATTGCTCAACCACCTTTGAAACTGGTTCCATATTTGATATCGAGTGAAACATAGGGGAGTGACGGTGCAAAATATACCTATCAAAAAGTATAACAGGTCTGGCTCTCAGAATCTATCCAACCGAAAAATCTGAAAAAGTCACAATAGTGAATCTCTACGAAATCTAGGCCTCAAAATATATCTGGTTCCGATATCCGCACAAATAAAGTTAATAACAGTATATTTCCACATTTTATAAATTTACCCGGCAACTCCCCTTGTGTCTATCCTAGAAGTACAAAATGGCCTGGGTGTAAGGGATAACATAATGCACAATTTTTGGTCATACAAAATCTGCCCTATGGAGAGGCCTGATGCTCAAAGTATGGGAGAGCCAATCAATGCCTGATGACTGGCCACAAGACATTATCTGTCTCATACATAAAAAGGAGAATATTAAGCAGTGCAGCAATTATAGAGATATCACGTTCCTCAGTACCGTCTATAAGATATTCTTCACTATCTTGCTAGGCCGGATAGCCTCATACGCACAGAACATTATCGGTCCATACCAAAGAGGCTTCACTCCAGGCAAATCAACGACGAACGAAATTGATAAAACTGACTAGGCTTGAAATTGAGAAGACTGACTAGGCTAACCCTGATCAATGTGCGAGGTTAGATAAAAGCATTAGGATCACTTTCGAGACCATTCAACATCAACAACGGTCTACGACAAGGGAATGCCCTATCATGCGTCCTTTTCAATCTGGCCTTGGAGAAAGTGATTCGCGATGCCGATGTAAATACGAGAGGCTGCACATTGATGAAGGCATGACGAAGTACATGGTGGCAACGTCAGCGCTAAAACCAAAAGAACGAACAACATCGAATCGCACTGGTCGAACGAAAACAACGAAGATAGGAGACTACAACTTTGAGACCATTGAAAATTTCTCCTATCTAAGGTCAAAAATCACAACCCATAACAGCTATGACGATGAAATTTGCGCACGGTTGTTGGCTGCCAACAGAGGCTATTTTAGCTTACAAAAACTGTTTCGCTCGAAATGTCTCACCATAAGGTCAAAGCTCTTGCCAGTCCTCATGTATTCCTCGGAGAGTTGGGTTCTTCGCAAAAAAACTGCGAAGTCTTGGCCGCGTTCGAGAGAAGAATCCTCCAAAGAATTTTCGGCCCCCTACGTGAGGATGGACGACACCGTAACCTACATAACGACGAAATCTATGAACGATATCACGACCGTCTGGTTGTGGATAAAATCCGGCTCAACAGGTTACAGTGGGCGGGTCACTTAATCCGTATGGATGATGATGTCTATAAGGGCAATATCTATGGTAGAAAAAGAAGACGAGGCAGAGCCTGCCTGAGATGGATCGATGGCGTAGGTCAGGACACCATAGAGCTTTCAGGGATGTCGAATTGGTGTACCTCAGATACCAGTTGTTGCGCCGTTGATGATGATGATGGAGAGCCCACAAAAACCGGAAGGAAAGGGGTACGGTAGATCGTTCAAACTAACTTAATGAAATCAATGCGCAGATCCTTTGTTAACGCTACGCAAGACAATCCGCACAAAAATAGTTCATATGTTTGAAAGGAGCTGCTGAATTTTACAATGTTCAAATATCGACACCCGCTGCTCCGCGTCTTTATCGACTGTGAAACAATTGATTTTTACTAATATGGCCTAATTTTATTAACTTTTAGTAAAAATGGACTAATGGGATGACGGCCATCAAAAAAACTTTGAGTTTCGAAGAAAGTGGAAGAGATAGAAAATTTGCGGAAACTCATAGATTGATCAGTCGCTGATTGGGGTCGCGTTTTGTGGAGCATCAAAAGCAAGCTTAATCTGCTTGGTACTGATAGAATTAGATATGTCCGCCATCCAGGTGAAGCCTGCAACGATCCTAAGTACAAAAGTACCCATAAAAAAGCATGGGGATGGAATGATCTGGGGCTGATATCAGTTTTGTGTGGAATTTTCAGCACTGTCAACGTTTATTATAGGGTGGTTTTCTTGTGATCGAGTTAGTCCCAGTTCAAGTAGTTATGAGATCACCAATGTATTGTGACGTTTTTGGGAAAGCACATGTTATTACCTACTCATGACAAGATGGGAAATACTGGGTCTTCTCACAGAATAGCGTTCCTAAGCACACGTCCAAGTTTGTTCAGAATAGGCCAAATGACATATTGCCAAAAAATAACCTGGCGTTTTCAGAGTCCTGACCGGAATCTTATTGAGCATCATTGAGAAGAGTTAGATTGACGTATGTGAGATCAAAACTTTTCTAAAGCAGCTGAACTAATGGCTGCTCTCCAAAAAATAGTTCACAACTTTGTTGAACCTATTTCGCGAAGATGCGAAGCAATAAGAAAGATTAGAGCCTATTCAAGAAGATTTTACAAAAAAATGCTCCTTTTTCAACATTGTTATTGTTGTAAACTGCTTCTAAGGCAAGAGTTTCCAAAGTTTCGACGAGTTGAAAAAATGGCCTCTTGAGTTTTTTAACCGAAAGTTGTTTGTTTTTATTTTAAATTAGCAGTAACCACATTTACTTTTAAAAGGATAAAATAAAGGCCCACTATAAAAAAATGTTTAAAAAAACCGAAAAATAAAAATTTTGCAAGCTTTTGATTCTTTTTAAATGAAAGTTTCCAAGGTTTTAATCACTACTGTATATGAACAGTATTTGGAAATAGGTAGTTTGTTTATTTAGGGTGAGGATAATATCTATGGCTGTAATGTGTACGTATGGCTTGTAGTTTGGAAAAATATGAAGGAATATGTTGGATTTGTAGTTACATACGGATAGCAAAATGTGCGCTGAAGTTTCTTATATAAGATGAACACAAAGCTTTTATACCCGAAGTGCGAGCTTCCGGTATTCCGACTTGTTAGAGAAAGCCTTTGACCGTGTGCCACACGAACTCATCTGGTATGCTCCGTAACAACATTTAGTGCTGACTTGTGTGACAGCTCCAACTGTTCGATCCAAAAACCAAAGTTTTAAGTGTGGTGGGTGTATCAAAACCATTTCGTGTCTCCGTCAATATTAATCAAAGAAGCGTCCTGTCACCACTCCTCTTTGTTACTGTTTTGGACACCGTCACACATCCAAAGTCCTGCGCCCTATACACTGCTTCATGCTGATGATGTTTTCCTAGCGTCTAATAGCAAAAATTATCTCGAGCCACTTGTCCAAAAATGGAATGATCGCCTCATGCAACACGGTCTCAGACCAAACCTCAATAAAACTGAATTTTTGATGACTGACCCCCATGAAACAGGCACAGCCACTGTCAGCGGCAATGACCTGCCCAAAACTTAGCAATTTAAATACTTCGGGTCAATGCTATCAGCTAATGGAGAACTGCGTTATGAAATTGTTTCACACATTAACGCAACCTGGGTGAACTGGCGTTCCAAAATTGGTGTTCTTTGTGATCGACGTATCAACGAACGTCTCAAATCTGAGAGTTACCGCAATGTCGTCCGTCTTGTTGCTTTCTATGGTGGGTGGAGTGTTGGGCGACTATAGCGAAGGTGTTATGGTGGACTATTGGCGTGGCACGTTTTGATCACATCCGAAATTAGGATATCCGCGATGGATATGGGGTTGCATCGATCGTGGAAAAACTGCGAGAGAGGCGTCTTCGATGGTGTGGTCACGTAATTCGCGCCAAGGAGAATTCACTTGCCTTGAAGTCGATGGTAAGCGACCAAAAAGGCCGGCCGAAACAACGATGCTTTGGTACGCTGGATTTGAAAGCCTTGTGATTGCATCCAGCTGCACCTTACCACCCTCAGAAGAGACCATAAGATAATTTCTAGGTGTTTCAGGCTTAGTGCTGGGAAGATGCCATCTACTCCGGGTGAGTGCACTGCTCGCCTAACCCTGGCTTGGGAGCATATTTCTTTTGTTAGTTTGAACTCCTCCTTCCGGCGTGGGGTCGGATCCCGGGAAAAGGGTTCTGAGGAGCACGTATACTTTGTCCTTCTCATTCATTGGTAAATGTTTCACCCTCCTTCTTCAGACACACAAAAGATACTGCGCCCTCTTTGGTTATTGCTTTGTATAGCAGTAAGTGAATTTTTGTACCTCGGCCAGTGTCCGGTTTGTTTTGCCTGGTTGAAGAGTTTTGGTACCTCTGTTTTCATTCTGGCTAGGTTTCTATCGTACCAGGGTACATTCCTTGATGACTGAACTGTCTTAGTTGGACAGCTGGCCTAAAATGCATCAATGGCGACTTTGTTGAGGTCTTCCACCACTGCTTCCATTCCACTTCGCTATTGACATTACCGCCCTTTTGTAGGTGAGCCATGTTGCTGCTCAGGTTCGTTGAAAAAGAGACCGATTCCGTTCTCCTGGGATTCCGTATTATTCTGTTTATTTCGGAGTTGCCCTCAGTGCCGAATCTGATTCTTCTGTGATCCTACATAGGGGACACATCCGACACTTTCGAATTCCTAACCAGCCCGTTCATCAGAGTATTCCCTAGAGTTAGGTCTAGTGCCTCTTCTCTGATGCTAATCACGAATGCTGGAATGTTATATATCTTTAACTTATTGCTAAAAGTAAATTCAAGAAGGTACTCACCTTTTCTACTGGTATTGCTGCTTGCCCAGACTTCCTGATGGGCGTTGGCATCGCAGCCGAGGAGAAGTTGTCTCACAATGGTTCACCAATCTTGCGACTAGCTTTGGTGGGATCAGGATATCGTCTCCTCGGATTTACTTCCCTGAGTGATTCAGTACTTTCCGCCTCTGTGACTTCCGAGATTTCTTCGGGGAGCTCGGTAAGTTTTCCGTCCAAATCGAATGCATAGCTAATGGCGGAACTAATAACTCCCGGCTTCGCCTACTTGGGTTTTGTCCGCTCTTGGGATTTGGTTTGGGTTTTTTGGGAGCATTCCCTTTATATGCCTCCGCTGCTCCCCGCTTTTCTGTCTCCGATAAAAATGGCTTAGTTCTATTCTGAGCCTTTTTAAGGATCTGTTCCGGTTTCAGGCCTTCCTTTAGATAACGAAAATACCATTTAGCACATCCGCCACTGAGGCCTGTCTTCTTCCTGGCGTCCGATATGTTGATCTCAGACGTGCTACTGCTTGTCCCTGCTTTCCAGCAGTGGTATTTCTTGATTTTTGTCCTCGTAGTATGATATATCAATGTTGACCTTGGATCCACTGCTTGACGCCCCAACTTCTCCCATTTTGGGTGTAATAACTTGCCTCTCAGTACTCTGGAGACGTGCCTTGTCCTGGTTAGCCAGCTTGTGTAGTGTACGGGGTCCCACTTGTTTGGTTGTAGTTTTCTTTGTTTGTATATGTGTACTAATTTGATTCCCATGAATCTTTAGCACGGTAAGATCAAACCTACTGACTGAGGCAGCCATGTATATGTGAGGCTCCGGTCGAATACAATCAATTTCCCCCAACTGCAAACTATCCAATCGGTACGGTTGGGGGAGGTGTTTTTCGACTAGGGCCACCTCGTAAAGTGTGTGACTATTGCCACTCACTAACGGTCTTTGTAGACGAGAAACTTGGCCTCTCGAAAGTCACATATGACCCTAGAAAAGAGACTTATCATTCTCAGAAAGAGCTTGGCCCTCCGTAACCTATAGTCCACTGCTTCATCTCTGCTAATACGTTACTCACATGTGTCACGAGCTACTTACCTAAATCGTACCTACCCGAAAGGTACACGTGACTGGTGTCAAACTCTCATGTCCCTTGCATTCATTATTTTTCGGCCAATCACCACGGGAAAACAAACGTTAGGAACACCATTTTCTGAATGAATACATTAGTAAACAACATTGTTGTATTTTGGCTGTCGAACTACCCGAAAGGTTTCAGGACCTACCACAACATACACAGAAAACAACAGTCTAAATGAATCGCGCTTTAGCTTTTCCACTCAAAGAAACAAAAATAAATGTTAAACGTAAGTCTTACAATAAACACGATAACTCTAAGGGAAAGAAACCATATGAGAGGTTAACTAATTTGGCTAACTCACTTGTCATTATTATTTGAAATTAGGCTTAATTTATATTTTTGATAGATTTTGTGCTTCTACTGAAGGCACACGTTCCATATATTAGCCAGAATTCTGTGAACAAACAAGGACTCCAAAGTAATTAAATTCAAAGGTATTAGGCTCTGCAGTTGGGAGTAAACTTCTGTTGGCAGTGGATAACCCCAATTTGATATTTCAGCTCGCGTCATGTAGTCTGGAACGCATCCAAAGAGGAATTTAATGCCGATATCAAAAGGGGCTAAATCGACCGAAATGTGGTTCCCTATTCATCACTAGTTCGGAGCATGAACGAAATGAACGTTAGCCGTTTCTGTAGTTGGAATAGGCTCTATTAATTCCCCTGAAATTTCGAATGTACAAAACAGTTTTTGGATTTACGTGTACGGATGAAGCTCACATATATGCCTATGAGGACTTTGATGAACATTTGAAAAGTTTTACCATTTGAATTTCATGAATGAATTGATATCAGAAATCTTTACATGAGGGGTATATTTTCATTTGTGTGATAAATGAGAAATTACGGCTATGACTAGTGTTATGTATGACTAACAGGTCTTAGGGTAATACCGACATTTGAAAGTCCTTAATTTCATTTAGATAAGCACTCATTAAGGAAGGAGGCGATAATTTCAATGAAAGGTTAGCGTTTAGGGTGAATAACTGACTTGAAAATGGTGGAGGCCATTAGCACAAAATTGGGTGGATGTACGGGGATTAAGACCTACGTTTCACATAATGGGTTGACGGATAAAGTTTCTTACTGTGCGACGTGTTTCACCTTGGAGACTGGTTAAGGTTCAAGAACTGAAGGAAGTCATAAAAAAGTTGATATAAAGAACCACAAACCCCAAAACATGCCTTCAAGAGAAAATCTCATATATATGGGAGTCTGCTTACAAAAACCATCCAGTTGAAAATCTGGAAAATAATCTTCGCCTTCAAATAATAGCGTTTTGTACAAAACATGAGAGAAAAAGTACAAGACGGAACAGTATTATTTATTCACCCGTTGAACGTACAAATGAACTGTAAAAGTTTATTAAGAAGAGCGAAGAACTACAATATCTGATATCCTGATCCAGAAAATGAAAAATCGAAGTAGGGGGAAGCGCAAGAAGAAAGATAACTTTCGATTGCAACCTCAGCGTTTACAATAGTGAAAGAAACCTCTACTCACAGCCTGACGAATTGATAGGAGGAGGTGCGCCGTGACATATTCCGAAGATATGACCTACCCATTAACCCTTCAAAAGGTGATGGGGGTCCGGTACTTATTATTATTATTCTGTTAAGGGAAAGTCGCACCGTGCCCTTGGAGAACTATTGTGCCTCTTTTACTGGTTATAGTGTATCCATTGATCATAGTATCTCAAGCAGGCCTATAACCGTTAGGAACTTTAGTATGTTCCCTACTTCCAGAAGTTTCAGCTTTGCATCTGGTATTAAGTGTTCTCCCAGATGCTTTGACCTACGTTGCACAAGTGCCGGACACTGTCCCTGGGCTTGTATAGAGGTTTCGTCCTCCTCCTCACAAAACCTGCAGGCAGTGTCCGTAGATATCCCTAGCTTCCCTAGGTGATAGTTCAACCGACAATGACTAGTGAGAATTCCCACTATGATTTGGAGGTTCCGTTTGGTGAGGTTTAAGCAATCCTTTGTGCGTATGGGTTCTTATCCCCCAATAAGCACCCTGGACTGCTCCATCCCTGGTAGACCCGCCCAGTATAGTTCCCTCAACCGTTCCTCTTCATTTCTTAGATTCATAGCCATGAAACCGTTTCCGATTCTACAGAAGGGTTCTGGCCCGTGTAAAGGCGTCCCTGCTCCCTTCTTGGCTAGTTCGTCCGTTGCCTCGTTGCCTTCCAACCCAGCATGGCCTGGAACCCAAAGTATCCAGACCTTGTTGGACGAGCCGAGTGTATTCAGTCTCTCAAGGCATTTCCATACCAGTTTAGAGTTCACCTGGTTAGACCTAAGTGCCTTGATCGCTGCTTGGCTATCGATGAGAATAGCTATGTTCTGCCCCCTGTAGTTCCTTTGCAGATTAAAGGAGGCACATTTGTCTATGGCGTATATTTCCGCCTGGAATATGCTAGTGTACCTGCCCATTGGCTCAAAGTACATTTTCTTTGGACCAATGGCACCGGCACCCACTCCCTCTGCTGTGAGGGATCCGTCAGTGTTATCCCTTGGTATCAGAAATTCGGGATACCGCCTAGAATGAATATCAATCTTCCTTCGATTTAGGCAGTTCCCCGCCTCACTCATACTACCGGCCATCCTGAATATTGATCTCCTTGCCTGCCTCTGTATGTGCAGATGGAGAAGGGTTAATACCAAAAGGACCTCTAGGGATGCCGTTGGACATGTCCTCTTTGCCCCACTGATACACACGCAAGCCAGCCTTTGGAGCTTATGTAATTCCCTGGCTTGTGTGCTGAGTTCGGTTCGGTACTTACGGACTTGAGTGATACTGTGAGTTACATCAGGAAAAAAGAAGACGGGTCTGACGCTGGAGTTAAATAGATCCGGCGGGAAATCTGTGGATAATTTTAGCGGCAGTGTAGAGAAGGTGTTGGGAGAGCAAGTTGTGGTTAAAGCATGAAAGCAGTAGATGGCTATCGCATTTAATGAAAGATAGACTAGGTGATACGCGTACTCAGGCAGCAGCTGTCCGTAGAGAGATGTATCAAATGCCTTTGTTTGGGCTAGTTAGTAGCAGCATGCACCTGTCAACAAGACAGGGAAAAAAACTTACAGAAAAACCAGGAAGGATTTCAACGGAGAACCAGGACGCATTTTATCCAAGAAGAAGTACACTTTGCAGGTGAGGACAGGTGTCCGCCATTTCGGGGGAGTCGAACTAAAATGGTAAATGCGATAGAAACAAATCAATCTAAAACATTTTACATTTATAAACCATCTGAAAGTCGCATGCAAACGCGGCGGTAAACCGTACCGAAATTGCGGTAACGCGCAATGTGGGTATACATAAGACAAAAAAGAGTAACATCCCGAAGAGTAAGCTTTGTTAGGCCAAAAATAACGGCGCCTACACCTGCAGCTACTACGCTTCTCCTAGTGTCACAAAAGCAGAATGCGAGAAAATGTTAAGCAGATTGGTAATGCTAGAGACCAAGACCTTAAAATAGGAAAATGGGTTAGCAAGCTGAGGGACGAACAACTAGAGCCACATCCAAATGAACTTTGTGGTGCTGGACGTCATACTAGCCAAAGTTGGCTGTGCTCTGAACGTCCGAGTTAAATACCTAAACTAACTACTAAATAAAAAAGCTCGGGAAGCTTATTTTGGCGGTCAAAGGGTAGTATAGATCGCAGGGCGAAGAATAGATTGGTACCCATGATAGAGCCCAAATCCTGAGAAATGCCTGCTAAACTAACACCAACAACTCTACTATCAAACCCGACCTCAACCTCCACGTTGTGATAGCTGGGATTTCCTTCTAAATGAAAAACTGCAAATGGAGAAGGATGAAGGCGAGTCTTCCGCGTCTAAACACCGAACAAATTGTACCAACTGGTCCTTCAGGTTTGGGAGAACCCTAGATGGAAAACAGACGTTACGAAGCTAAAGCGCCCATGCAATAAATTATGTGCTCGAAGTAGTTTCCCTAGTCAGCCAAAAATTGAAACCTGCTGTTATCGGCTTTGAAAACATAAGCGAAAGGCTGTGCACTCAGCGCAAATTTAGGCTTCATTAACGTTCACGCCCCTATAGAAGAGACTGCAGAATCGGAGGAGAAAGAACCCTCGGAGCCTGTCCCAGGTATGATATTAAGGAGCCCGTATTTACGCGATACGTTGGCTCCAGTAGCTTAATAAAAATACCAACGATATCGGATTGCGGATTATCCAGTTAGCGGTATCACACGAAATGGTTGCTGGAAGTAACTGGTTTGTGCAGAAAATGATCGACAAAGATACATGCGCCTCTTGAGATGGGATCAGTTTCAACCAAATTTACCACGTGTTGTTTGAACCCCGTCATCTCCCCGCTTTAGCCCAATATAAACCGCAATGCTAATCACACTACCTTCTACAGTGTACTGTAGTATACCGTTACGGTCTTCAATCAAGTGCTCTTATACAATTCAAGGCCTTGATTCAATAGGATTGTTGCGTCAACAATTATAATAATTAGTATAGACTTGGATCACTACCTCGTTGGCACAATGGTACGGGCTCGAGTTACAATATCAAATACAATCCCTTCTGATAACCAGGTGAGAATGAATACTGAAGGCATCCACAACACAGCCCACCGTAACACCTATAAGGGTGAAATGGTTACCGCAATACCCGTAGTTAATAGATGTACTGGAGATGAAGCATCGAAAAATGATCTTAACAACCACGTCAAGAACGTTACCATTGATAGCATTGTCCCTAGTCGCAAGAAAAGTTGGAACAACTGGTTCAACGATAAATATAAGCTAGGAACAGAACGTAAGAATGCCGCATACCGGGAAATGTTGCACCCTCAAAGAACGCGGGCACGTGCGGAGACTTATCACGAACTCTATCGAATGAAAACAGAAAAAGGAAGCCCGGGAGAACCAACAGGTCTGTGAATTCGAAAAGTGCAGAGAGCAACCGCACCAGGCGCGCAAGTTTTACCAACAAGTCAGCAGGATGAAGCATTACACACCTCCATGCTCATTCTGCCGAGAAAAAGAAGGAAATCTGATTTTCGACAGGATGGGCATATTGGAGCGATGGGTTGAGTATTTTGATGAACTGCTCAACAACCAAATTATCGGCGACGATGCACAAATACTGCCACCACCAAGCATGGAGTTAACAGTCCGCGCAATCCACAGGGTTAAAACTCATAAGTCGCCAGGAGCTGATGGAATTGCAGCCGAATTGGTTAAACGTGAAGCGCCCAACTATACCAAGTGGTTCACTAACTAATACTTAAAGTGTGGGAGAGCGAATCAATGCCTGACGACTGGCAACAGGGAATTATTTGTCCCATACATAAAACCCTTTTTCTGTCATGCAATGCAGAAGTTTCATGTTGCTGAGTACCATCTATAAGAAAATCACTGCTATCTTGTTAGGCCAAATAGCCCCATACGCCCAGAACATCATTGGCCCATACCAAAGAGGCTTCACTCTAGGCAAATCAGCAGTAGATCAGATTTTCTCTCTACGGCAAGCGATGGGAAAACTGTTGGAATATGGACATCAGTTGAACCACCTTTCCATCGACTTTAAAGCCGCCTAGGGCAGCATAGCCAGAGTAAAACTGTACACGGCCATGAGAGAATTTGGTATCCCAACGAAATTGATAGGTTATCCCTGACCAATGTGCGAGGCCAGATAAAAGCAGCAGGATCACTCTCAAGACCATTCGACATCAACTACGGTCTACGACATGGGGATGCCCTATCATGTGTTCTCTTTAACCTGGCCCTGGGAAAATTGATCCGCGATACAGATGTTAATGCAAGAAGCACCATCCTCTTCAAGTCCATCCAACTACTTGCTTACGATGACGATATTGACATTATAGGAAGAACAACCCGAGATATACAATTTTCCTTCATTCAGATCGAGTAGACGGCACGAGATGATAAATAATGGCAACATCAGCGCCAAAGAACAAAAAATTGCACTGCGCAAACGAAAACTATAAAGTTAGGAAACTATAGCTTTGATACCGTTGACAGTTTCTTCCATCTAGGGTCGAAAATCACAACCGATAACAGCTGTGACGATAAAATCCGCCCACCGTTGTTGGCTGCCAACCACAAAAACTGTTTCGCTGCTGGAAACGTCTCACCATATGGTCAAAGCTCTTACTATACAAGGTTATGATCTTGCCAGTCCTCATGTATTCTTCGGAGACTTGGGTTCTTAGCAAAAAAAAACTGCGAACTCTTAGCCGCGTTCGAGAGAAGAATTTTCCGAAGAATTTGAGGATGGATGATTCCGCAGCCTCTGTTATGGTGAAATCTATCAATTATACCAGACGTGGCAGACCCTGCCTGAAATGGAGCGATGGCGTAGGTCGGGACGACAAACAGCTTTTAGGGATATCGAAGCGGTGGACCTCGGCGCAAAACCGAGATGTCTGAAGTTCCTTACTGAGGCAGGTCTAGACTGGATACCGGTTGTCGCGCCATTGATGATGACGAAGTTCATTCGTCGGTTGATGTGATAGGAATGGTCGCTGATCTTGCAAGGGAAGGGTTGGTCGTTGGTAAGTGTTGCACAGCGGTGACGGTAGTTTTTAGAAATACGGCCACCTGGTTTAGAATTACGGCTACTGTGATTGAAGTGTCCTTTTCCCGGGCTATTTAGTTTCACTGGACGAGAGTTACTTGCCGAACAAGTTTTTCTGATTTGAGATGGAAAGCGGCCCGAAAAAATGTATTATAAGAGCAGGTGTTCTTTAAGGTTTCATATTCATTTCATATTCTTATGGCGCGTCATATACCGCGGTGTACGTGGAGTCGCATGGCACATCAGACAACTCTGATTGACCATATCTGATCTACTTAATTGGGGCCCGTCTAATTTTAGGAAACTGCCGACTCCTTCCTTCTAATGCACGGACCACACCTTTTCTTGGGCCTGTACTCAACAATTGTAGGTGGGGTGACATCCCCAATCGCAGGGCAGAAGCAATCTCATTATATACTGCCTTTGATATCTGCCCTGCGGACCAGCTTTAATGAAAGCGGCTACGGATATTCTTAGCTCCGTATATAACCTGACAAAGGTAGGAATTATATTGATCGAAACTACTAGGCTTGCAAGCCTGGCTGGTCTGTGCCTAGACACCAAATAATTTGTTTATGGATGAAAGGGCCCAGAAAGGCAAAGACGCGAGGCAGTGTCAAATGAGACTGCCTTTGACGATCTAGCGGTGGTTATAGTTACGAAAGACCCCGAGGGCGTGGAGCTCTATTGAGGTGAAACTATAAATGTAATCAAATCATGGTTACGAATGGTGACACCAAGCCTGGTGGATGAAACCCTGGAAAGTCTCCATATTATCAATTACAAGACAACCAATGTTGCTAAAATCTCTGTTGTAATTACTGTTCCAGAATCAATTAGTAATTACCCGGGATAATAATTGATTGTGAAGAAAAATCAAAATATATTGTCATCTTCATCCGTCCTTCCACTACCTAGAGTGGAACGTTAAAAAGAAATTAAAACCGGTTCTCGTGTGCCAATCGCTTCATTTTGTGCAAACTTATATTTTAAACTGGTCCATTTGTAAGGTTTTGCGTAAACACAAAACCTTATTAAAATCGGTTTACTGTCTGTCTGACTGTTTGTCTGTCTGTCTATCTGTCTGTCCGTCACACGCATTTTTCTCGGAAACGGTTATAGTGATTGACACTAAATTTGGTAGAAAGGTGGGAACTGTGAACGCTCACGCATACAACGAGTTACATCCTTTTACGACGAACTTAAGGGGGGGGTCACCATACATGCAAAAGGGAGGTGTACATTTTTTTTCATCAAATATTGTCATGTGGAGTATCAAATTAAAGGTCTCGGTTAGTACTTTTCGAAGTTGGTCTTAGTTTTGACATTTTTTGGAAAGGTAGGGAGTGTGGGGGGTTGAAAGTGATTATTCCTTTCCTTTCTCAGAAACTACCCAACCGAAAAATCGGAAAAAAATCAGAAGGCTGCCAGTATATGGTGCCTGGGCTCCGAAATATCTCCCATACTGATATCTGTAAAAATAAAGTTAATAATAGTATATTACCATAATTTTTAGTAATTGGCTGCAAAACCCCCCTTACTTTCATCCCAGCACCACGCAACAATATAGGGTATAACAACAAGTTTGGTGGAAATCGCACTATTACTAACAAAGTGATAATACGTCAAATTTGTCGTTTCTTTGCAAATTCAAAACTATCAATGTCAATATCATCCGAAAGTGGATATTTTCACATAATATATGCATATATTACGTGCTACGTACTAAGAAATACACAAAACCTTTCGTACCTGAAGTGTCCAGTTTCCGGTTTCCCGACTTGTTCAAACTTTGTTCTGTTTTTGTGGTTTTTCTCGGAAAAATCGAGAAGTTAAGCTCAGAATGGCTCTTTGCAAGGTTGTGTGTGTTTAACAGTACACGTGACTAAAAGCATTGATTTTATTTCGCTTATACACCTCACCTTTTTAGTAACGGTAAAGTAACAAGAAATAGGTAACAAGTCGGGAAGCCGGAAGCTAGACGCTTCAGGTATGAAAGGTTTTGTGTATTTCTTTTATAAAGATATTTGAGTGTGCATTTGTCCCATTAGCATACAGCTCGAAAAAAATATGCACATATTATGTGAAAATATCCACTTTCAAGTGATATTGACATTCATAGTCTTGAATTTGCAGAGGAGCGACAGTTTTCACCCAGTATAACTTAGTTAGGAATAGTGCGATTTTCACCAAATTTGACACAATCATGCTCTACGCTGTAGCCTACAGTGCTGCAAATTTTGTGATTCTAGGGTGAATTTTCTTTCTTGTCAATTACTAAAAATTACAGTAATGTACTATTATTAACTTTATTTGATCAGATTTCGGTATGGAGGGAGCCTAGGCACCATATAGTGGCAGCCCCCTGACTTTTTTCAGATTTTTCGGTTGAGTTGTTTGTGAGAATGGGTTCGTTAAAAAAATGATCTCTTTCAACCCCCCCCGCACTCACCACCATTTCAACAAATGTCAAAACTAAGACCGGCTTCGAAAAGTACTAACCGAGACCTTTAATTTGATATCCCACATGACTATATTTTATGAAAAAAAAGATTACAGCCCCCTTTTGCATGTATGGGGACCCCCCCTTAAATTCAACGTAAAAGGATGTAACTCACTATATGCATGAGCGTTTACAGTTCCCACCTTTCTACCAAATTTGGTGCCAATCGCTACAACCGTCTCCGAGAAATATGTGACGGACAGACAGATAAACAGACGGACAGAGAGACAGACAGTAAACCGATTTTAATAAGGTTTTGTGTTTAATGATCGTGTTTCTAAATCATCAGTGGCAGAAGTAACAGGAAAATTTAATATTGTTCGTGATAAACCATGGGTTTTTCAGAGCAGCCGAAAAACTTCAAGGGAAACAGAGGGCTACTCAAAGGGAAGATTGGCTAATGAGGTGGCAAATTATGAGCGGAGAAGAAAAGGTGAACCTTCGTCTGATGCCTGTATGGTTAGAAAGATTAAATTTCCACAAATAAATGCAATATATTGAAGATACAATGCGGTCTGCTATATGCAGCTCATGTTAAGGCGAGCGCCTTGGAGTATGTTGTGAGCTGAAAGAGGGTGAGTTCGTCATATCAGGAAAATGCGCTAAGGGTGTTCATTTGTATAAAACAATGTCAGATGAGGCTGCGTGTGCTATCGCGGGAATGATTCCTACTAGAAAAGGAGTGCCAATCCAAGGGACTGCAGACTTCCGAGGAGCAGTTGCGAGGAAATTATATAGAAAATGGCCGCAGTCGCTATACCCATATACCGATCTCGTATATTAAGAAGCAAATTACGCGGGCTGATGGAAAATGGAATTACCCCCCCCCCCCCCCACCCCCGACACAGTTCCTTCCCTTCCTGTACCGGACCTCACAACATAGTAGACGGGACAGGCGAATTAGATTGAAGTAAAGGTTACGATAGCAACGAACCAAAAAAAATCCCAGGAGTGGAACGAGCCCGAAGAACACGCCGCACGTATAACCTATGTACACGTGCTGATTAAATCAGGCACTACTTACGAATGAGCCAGTACAAAGATTGACTACAATTTCCTTGTTTCAATTTATTTCTTTAATCGAGATGCATCCCGATATATCCGACATGGTTCAATTTTCATAATCTTACGTAGGTACGTTTAAATTAAAACTACGTAGAGCAGCGGGTCCAGTAGACTATTTCAGGCGATGTGTGCTCGTATATGGTAATCACAAGGTGTAAGTGTTTCGTATTTTGGGCAAGGAAGTATTGCAAAAGGCGATACATTTCCATAGGAGCAAATCCGACACTTCATGTGTACAAATTTTGAAATTGGGCATCGTAACTGGCGTTCGTTGCTATCATTGCGTCATTCGCTCTGCCGCCCTCTTTGGTTTTTGGGTGGTGATCGGCTACCAAAGATTAAGAAAGCTTTTTATGCTAATGAAAACGGAGATGTTGCGCTTATCTGTCTCGGCTTTAGACCATCAATTGCTTTGACATAATCCCCCTTTTCCTCTTCTAAGTAGCTACACTAGCAGACAATCACTATTCCATGTTTCTACATCTTCTCTTATCAATGATTGTACTATTTTTTCTCGTTTTTGACACAGGCGTCTTCAAATTTTATCTTCGAAAAGCATCTATTCCACAGCTATATTTGATTAATTCGATGTACCTTAAGAAAAGTTGTAGTGGTAGCGGCTTCGTGACGAGAGTAGGATTTTATTCGCCTTTTTCGGGATTAGTTTGATCAAATAATGCATTGCATAGTGTTAAATTACCTTAAATTTCGCAGCATATTGTACATTATTGAATGCATTCGGGCAAATTGATCCTAACCGAGGGAAATGATCTTCCGTCAACGCTGACTAACTTCAAGGAAGGATTTTGGACCGCGGTGGATCGAAGTCGGAGATTTTGATGTAAGATAACTTCACGAAGAGGTGAAAGATTGGGGGGATTCGTAGAACCTTGTCCGGACGGATCGAAGCCACTAAGTTACAGTTAAAAGAGATTTTGAAGAGATTGTAGCTAGGAGGACTTTGCCCTCTTATAACTTTGTAAGTAATAGTGCAATTTCCACGAAACAAACAACAAACAATCATGCTCTATGATATAGCCTCCACTACCCCAAAACTTGGTGGTAATAGGAGAGACTTAAGGGGGTTTTGCAGCCAATTTAAAAAAATTGTATTTATATACAATTATTAACTTCATTTGAAAGGATATCGGTATGGAAGGAATTTCGAAGCCTAGGCACCATATAATGGCAGCCTTCAGATTTTTTAAAGATTTCCCGGTTTGGTAGTTTCAGAGAATGATCTCGTTAAAGAAATGATTACTTTCAACTCCCCGCACTCCCCTCCTTTCCAACAAATGTCAAAACTAAGACCGGTTTCGGAAAGTACTAACCGAGATCTTGTATTTGGTACCCTACATGACTATATTAAAAAGGTAAACACCCCCTTGCATGTATGGGCATCCCCTTTAAATGCAACGTGAAAGGATGTAGCTTACTGTATGAGCGAGCGTTCATAGTTCCCACCTTTTTAAAAATTTGGTGTCAATCGCTATTACCGTTTCCGAGAAAAATGTGTGTGACGGACAGACGGTCAGACAGACAGAGAGACACCCAGCTGAAGTGCTATCACCGGAAAATTTTGTCCGGAAAATGGTAGCTTGCCAGAAAGACTGGGATGCGATCAATTCCATGATCGCAGTAATCTAGGAGAAACTGCGAAAAGCAGAAGAAGTGAGGAAAGTGCGGTTACGAACCCCGCGGGAAGACGGAAGGAGCTACGCCCCGTGATGTAATACCTAAAGGTGGTTCCACGGGGTAGGGGAGGAGTCGGGGGTGGTTTTAGTGGGTTGGGTTAAAATCCCACACTCTGGCGTGCGCAGGCCAGAGTCTTTTGAAGATTTCCACCTCCTTAAAAAAAAAAGACAGACAGACACCCGGACAGACAGATAGTAAACCGATTTTAATAAGGTTTTCTTTTAGCCAAAACCCTAAAAGGCCATTAACGGTGTTGAATTTCTTTTCGGCGTCGGTTTTTGAATGGCGTTTGAATACATCCATACCATGCATAAGAGATAATTTTTTTCTTATTTGAGGACTTCCCTCTTTTCTCCTCCTGCTTGACCCCGCAAACTTGAATATATAGCGATGTCCTCCAAATAACGGTCTGATGATGTCAGCGCGCGCCTCATTGTAAATCTGAGGTGGAGGAAACAATTATTGAGGCTGTGATCCGTAGTGGATTTCTCCCCCTCGATCGCGGCAGACGATCGTTGTGTCGCTTGTTGGTTGAGGTATTTTTAGATCCAGTGCGGACCCACGCGTTGGTATAGGCACGTTATAGAAATGACACGTGAAAGACCGAAATGTTCGAAGGGCTCTCCCATTCCCGAGCCTGGCTAGCACAGAGGCATGCAAGAACGTGCCAACCGAGCACTTTGATGGAGCTTCAGTATTTGCGGGCAGACCTTCACGGTCACTTCACGGCCAATCTCTTTTAGATTTTGTGATAGTTCTTCCCTGTAGGTCATCTTCGGCCACTCAGAATGGTCATTTGATCATCTCGTATAGTTCATTACAAATTCTTACTTCCTGGTTTCTCCTCCCCCCTATTTAGTATTTTCAGTTGACCTGTTGTTGCTGTAATTTTGGTGTTGACTTTACCACCATGTACTTCGTCTTGCCTTCATTAAAGCTCGATCTGGAAGAAGGCAGTTTATACATCTTAGGTTTTTCTTCCAATTATATGAATATCGCCAGCAAGGGCTAGGATTTTTGTAGACTAGAAATGGTCTCACATTTGCATCAACATCGTGCATCACCTTTTCTAGGAAGTAGTTAGTGAATGAATGAATGAATTCGGCAAGTATTTTACAGATTGTGCTCTTGCAAACTGTTACCTTCCTAATTGCCACAATGCGTCATATAATTACTTAAGTCACATAATTAATTGTTACCATTTGTCAGGCCTTCTAACACTCCTGATCAGTTATGTTTCATAAGCCCATGGGTTTAACGGACCGTTTTTGCCATGATCCCTATACTTTTCAAGTTGGCAGATCTATTAGTTTTCCCAGACTTGCTATTGCCTATGCAATCGCTTTTCCGCTCAACGGAATTCGTGGGAAATCTATGCGCGAGCCAGTGATTTTTGCGATTGCTGCATTGCCCGGTATATAGTATTCTTCCGTTCCATTGTTAACTTACAATCATCGGATAAAAAGTCGTTCGGCGTTTCTTTACAACTGAGGCAAAATATGTTTGGGGCCATTCGTATGATAATTGTGGAGATTATTTGTCATTGCTGGCATTAAACATGATTGGTGGAAGCGTTCGATTAACGCATATTGGTTTAAAGTGACCCCGTCCGAAGAGATCTGTGTTTATTTGTGGACTTTCTTCCGACCCACCCGGTAGCTTTGTACAGACTATTAGAGTTGACGTAGTTCTGCACTGAATGATGAAGTATGATTTTTATATCATAGCTGGGGCAGGTTTTAAGGGTTCTTTACCTTATCCTTACTCAAATCAACAGTTTCCTCTGTAGGGACGTAAACGATTTCGAATTTTGTCTTGTGAAGTGCTGATCTGAATCAGTCTAGCAATGTCCTGCCTTAGCGAGTCCCGCCGACGTTCCAGACGGATTTTCCATGGTGGATCCCTTTTGTCACTCAAACCAATAACACGAAAGCGAATCTTCTGACCGTGCAATCTGATAGCCGCAACTGCACCACAATACACAAGTGATTGTAGTAGCAACAGCGACATATCAGCATACAGTCGCGATGCGATCTCATTATTGATTTGAGATAGAATTCCCGGAGTTGCTGGAGATGCATAGAGCCTGGGAATTCCTGGTCTATGCAAAGGATCCATATCCGAGAATTCTATACACGCTTTTTGGAATTCGTCCCGAACCTCAGCGGAAACCTCAGCTGGACGGTGGAGAAGAGTGCTTCGGCGAGTACTGAAACTGTTACCTGCAGTGCGGCGTGCTGTTGTTGATGCAGCCGCCTCTGCCCCCATCGCCTCTCGGTCACCAGTTTCCCCGATGACTTCAAGTCGAACACGCTCCCTGATGGTGGCCGGGAGTGTGTCGCTGCGAGTAATAAAGCGGTACTGGTCTGTGACTCGCTGCACAGTCATGTGCGCGAATTGCGGGAATCGCTCGGCGAATCTCTGGTGCAACACAGGGCGGTAAGATGTTGTACTTGCCCCCACCGTTATTTCGCAGTAGGAGCGGATGATGAAGAGGTTCATTTCTTCAGTCTGTTTCATCCGCTTCCTACGCGAACCTGCTGAAGTGGTCGCCACAGATTGTGGTGAAACAGCTGCAGCATGCGGAGCTGTGCTCCTAGTCGTCGTGGCGCCTTGACGTCGAACCGCCCCACGACTAGCGGTTTCGACGCCATGCTGTCCATTACGAGAGCCCGACCCAGTCACCAAGTCAAACGACTCTCGCCGGTTATCCGTACCGGACCCTAAATTTCTCCTTCTTCTCATTTTTGGCGGTGCATTTTATCCCCATCTGCCAGGTGTTGAGATAGCTTCCTTAGTGAGTAATCTGCAAGACTGCAAAGTTCCTGCACTTTCCTCACCTACCCGCTGAGACGCTGCGGTGGCGTACAGCCATTCAGACTGAAGCTGTCCATCCCTCCTCCTTTCACAACCGGGCTTGGGACCGGCTTCGGCGGAGTTACTATCACCGATATAATTGAAACCTTCCAATTTCTAAGAAAATACGCATTTACAGCTATCTAACCGATTCCGGAAAGATACATTAAAACTGTCAAATCGAAAATGTTTGTTAATTTTCCTTTATAATCAAAGAGTACTTCGTATTGGATACTTTTTGAATTTATTTCGAAAAGTAGAACCGCGCGTGCGCTTAATTTACCTGGTCCTTGTCATAATTAATTAGAATTCACCTGTTCTCCACTTCGCTTTATAAACATTGCCTAATGCTATTCCGGACAAAATATGCGAACTAATACACTCTAAAATATCAGGCATAGCACCGCATCCAAAACTCATTTAGAGAATGACGAATGTAAAACAATTCGATGATTAAAATTACAAATGTAATCAGGCAAGACAAGCCACAAGATTCGTTTCGCCCTAAGCTCTCCCGTTTCGCCTTGTAATCGCATTCTGTCCTTCCCGGTAAACATTTTGCAGAGCCGGAAAAGAAGCACCTTTGGCACCACCTCACTCATCTATAATTAAGTCATTAAAGATGTAAGAAGAGGCACCGGAAGCTCCTCATAAAGATGCCATCTTATACTTGCACTTGCCGCTCGCAAAGTTCCAACATTATCCTTGATAAGAGACCACGCTAACGTATTTTGCTTGAGGTAACGGTAATGAAATGTCTGCTTGTGGAGAATTTTCCTGGCGTTTTTCATTTCATTTCCCCGAAAATATGTAAATATTCGCTTTCCTTCCCTTAGATCTCGAGACTTTGCAGGATATACGTACGCCGGCCGTAGCCCGATGAGTAAATCGTTACAAGCTACTACCAGCAGGCGTTCTTTAGCGGCCAGCAGACCGCATTCATAAAGTTTTATGGTAACTTCCTTGTGCAAGTAGGCGAAAACGGGGTGATAGCAGGCTATTTGCGGAAGTTGGGTAGCAAATGCTCTGCGTGGTCTATGTATGCATGAACGAGGGAGATGAGAAATCTGAGCAAAATGTCCCTAGTTAAGTAGTGTCTGACCAGTAGAAGAGATGTTTTCAGATAGACGATTTTAACGATATCTTGCCAATATAGCTAAGGAGTTCCTTAATCACTCGATCAAGAATCTTTTCTTTACAGCAAAATATGTAGCTACATATATAGCATTGCCAACCATAATCGAGCCCGTTACGCTTCCTGCCAAACCAAAAAGCACAGTGCCATGTATTCTTTCCTATTTCCAAGAAATTGCACAACCTAGGCTTGAAGCACAGAAGTGTACTTGCAAACTGTAAATAATATTCGAAAAGAGATTAAGATCGAGATTGGCTCAACTAGTGAAAAGTCGGATGGAATCAGTTCCTTGGCGTGCTTCCCTTCTCCCCTACAATAAACTCCAGTAGCAACTTAGCACACTTTTTCCCAACATGAATTTTTCACAAGAAAGCATTCAGTGAAATTTAAAGTGTTCGAAACCTCACTCTTTCGTCGAGGAAACTTTCTTCGCTTGCTCTGTTTCCTTTTCATATTTTTTCTCCTTGCGTCCGTTCGTTCTGTGGATTTGAGATTTTGCCTTAAATGCTTGCATAATGTCCGACGAAGATATCCTCCGACGTACTTTTCATACGATTGAGAAACGCTTCTCGGGGTTTTTTCGCGTTTCATATTCATTGCGGCCAACTTAGGAAGGATGTCGGTCTGACTTTATCCTGTTAGAAGATCGTACAGGAAGAAATTTGGGAATTCATCTTGAAAACGGAGTAACCGAGAGTTTCATGTGATGATGAATAGCTTAGTGAATGGAAGGATACTCAGAACGGTATTGACGATGGCGAGAAGTTGTTGATTTGATTTCGCGCATCTTTAAGAAGTTTTACCATAGCAAAAAGCCGTTTGTAATTATGGAGCCTTTGAAGAATTCATAGCCTCGTCCTGCTTTTCAAGGAACATGATGGTCGCTCGTCGGTTACACGGCTGAATTTGGGTGCGAAATTGCTTTTGATTTTTTTGAGAGCTTACATTTTATAAGACGGATTAATGGTCCAGCGCATTTTTTCCTGGGCAACGCCTATGTATTATGAAAGCTTACTAAATACTTATTATTAAATTAACAGAGAACTTTAATATATGCTAGCTTTGTTTAAAAAAATCCTGAAGCTCATGAATCTTTACTGATAAAGTAACGAACGCTCGTAAGTTTTTGTTCGAGATTAATTGCGCGTCAAAAGAAAACTTTTGGTTAAAATGGGTACTCGATAGGTTTTTGTGGGACCGAATTGACCGCATTCGGTTCTGATTCCTGTAAATTGAATTCGAATCCAGCTTCTGTTCAGCGGCAAACACAACCTGTACGCAACTAATTGAGTTTCTGGATTACGGAGACAACTTTTACGCTGCAACGTAGGCTTCCAGAAGGTGAGAGACGTCATGTTTGAATAAGGCTTAATGACTGGTAGTTCAAAAAAACGTCATGCCATGCCTATAACTACATTGACAGAATTGATGCCTTGACTTTGTGTTGGATTAGAGTAGGGCAAAAAGGTTAATTCTACACTACCGTTGCCTTTTTTGTAAATATTCTTTTCAAATCCGCCTATTATTGGTAGCTTTGTAAGTTGTACAAGTTTGTAAGTTGCAGGACTTACTTGCAGTCGCTACGCCCTTTCGTGACCCAACTGGGACAATATTCAGCTAATGAAAGCTATCTTTTGAGGCTTTCCAATTTTACCTCCCCTTAAAAGGATTATATGATATCTCACAAATTAGCTGTTAAAAGCAAATTACCCGAAAAGAGTCCTTTTTACATTTCCATTTCAGTTTTGGAGAATATTTCTGACGGGAAATATATTCATAAAAAAATGGTTTGCCCAGATTTTTTTTTTTCATTAATGAATCTTTCATTTACACTTCTCGCCAGGGAGACACTGACTGTACCCTCCAAAGAACTGCCAAGAGCAGAGCCCCGCCTGGCCAATCCGTCAGCCCGCTCAATCCTCCTGGTGTTCTTATGTCGGGGAACTCAAAGGGGGGTGACCTTGAGCGTGTCGTCGAGACTGTTCAGCGCGTTTCTACACTGCCCCATCAGCCTGGAAGATGCCGTCGCTACAAGGCCTTAATGGATGCTTGGCTGTCGGTCAGAATGGCTATGTTACGCCTGTGGCTTGTATCTTGCTCTAGCCATCGACAGACTTCCAGTATCGTCAGTATTTCCGCCTCGAATACACTGGCGAAACCTCTGAAACAATGTGACTCGGATACACTGTGTGCATTCGAGAAAACTCCCGGACCGACTCCACAGCCCATCTTTTATCCATCGGTTAAGAATATTGTGTCATAGTGCTACAAAGTATTTAATGTGGAGGTCTAGGGTGAGGAGATGCAGGAGTGCATTGGAAGCATCTGCCGGGCAAGACTGCAGAGCCTCAGTAGCACCTGCTTACGCGGTTCTTTGAATCCTATTAAGCTTCGTTTAATTGTACTTTTTGTTCAAAACCTGCCACCATACAATAGGGCCGTACGTTAGGATTGGACGCACCACAGCTGTGTACATCCAGAGAATCATCCTCAACCGGCACAGAAGGCTATACACGCCTTCATAACTCTCAGTTCTATGTTCAATCTCCAATTTAGTTTTGGATGCACAATTACACCCAGATACTTTACATTGGAGGATAGAACCAATCTTTTTTCAATCAACCGTGGTACGTGGAATTTAGGTACCCTTGAATGAATATCATTAGTTCTGTTTCGATTGGGTTTACGTCCAGTCCGCTGTTCGCGGCCCACCGGCATACCTTTCAAAACGCTCTTTTTACGATGTCGCTCATAATGGACGGAAACATCCTTCGCACTAATATCACCAAGTCGTTGGCATACATCACTACCTTCACCCCGCTGCTGTGTCCAATATTCGTAAAATTTCATCCATCACTAGTAGCCGGAGCACCGGAGATCCGACTGTATTATCCTGGTAGTAACCTTGATGGCATTGGTACTAACGTTGCTGAATGCTCCCTCTATATCCAAGAAGGCAGTTAGGGTGTACTGCTTGCACAGTGACGGCTCAACTTTGCCATTTACCTCGAGAACGGTTTCTGGGGATTTGCCTTGGAAGTAGGCATGCTGGGATTTAGAGAAAGGCGTTTTCTCCATAATCGCCTTTAAAAGGATGTGCAGGGGGTCTAGGGTCTTCAACACGAAAGAGGTGAGACTGATTGCTTGAAAGTCTTTCGCGGACTCATGGCTGCGTCTGCCCGTTTCCGGTACGAAAACCACTCCTGCGCGTATCCAGGACTGTGGTTTGTATCCTAAACAGATACAGCTGCGGTAAATCTCAACAAACCACAGCACAATCCTTTCCTGCTGCTTTTGTAACATGACTGGCATTATGCAATCTGACCAGGAGATTTATATGCGGAAAGCTGTTTATAGCCCAGCCGATCTTAGCCTCGGTAATTACAAGCAGTATTGGATGATAATATAAGCTTACAATAGAAAATTTATTTGTTCTTTCTTTTATAAATTGACTGAAAACCCCCTTCAGTTCACTAAACCATAAAATTTCGGAATAACATAGGCTACACTATAAAGCAGTAATGTTCTCCAGATGAAACAGCTGCATCAACTGAAATTGCAAGAGTAATTTCCCAAGACAATATTATAATAGTACTGGCTGAAGAGCCGTGGGCGTACTGGCGGCGAATTCGTGGTTTGCAACGAGAAGTATGCAGATAATTTGCTCTGGTAAAAACTAAGTGTTTGTATTATTCTCGAATCCAATTTAAATATATATGTCTTTCGGAGTTGCTGTGTTGTTCACATACTGCTACAACTTGTCCCCACCTGCGATACCAGCATGCACAATAAGATCTGCGGAGGCAGCGTCTCCAATCGAAAAGGACAGTACCTTTCTGAATTTTTCCTTAGCGATAGGTTAGAAAAAGTATGCAAATATTCGTGACTAGCACCAGGCAGGAGGTTCAAGACAGGAAATATTCTTATGAATTAACTGGTCGGAAATTGAAGGGTGGCGGTTGAACCCTCTACTAGATTCGACATTGAGGTAGTTCTGAAGATGAATAGTGCGGAAATCCGGGAGAACAGATTGGGATTCTTGTAGATTACATGAGCAATTGCATTGCGTATCTAGTGGTAAGCGGTGATATCAAAAACGAACTGGAACTGGAGACAGTGGTAGAAGACCTCAATATAGTCATCTTTGCGTATAGGAGGTCAGCTGTCCGGCTAAGTCAGTCACCTCTTCAAGGGATCTATCTTGATGGTAGAGAAACTAAGGCAGAATGAGAACATAGATCCGAAAACTATTCAACCGGGCGAAAGAAATCAGCATAGGCCGATGTACAAAAACGGACTGATGCTATATTGTAGCGCGGCCAAAAAAGCAAAGCGACATTGGAGGTTGACTAAAGCACAGATGCATCCAAGCTATACAAGGTTATAGTGACAGATAAAGCACCTGTCTGTCTATGCACTGTCTTTTTAAAAAGGCATACATATATGATTCTCTTTGAAATCCCAGTAACAATTAGAAGAAAGAAAAAGGAAAATTGAAAACTAGCGAAAAAGGTATAATCAGCCGCTAGAGTAAGACGAGCATTTAGAACCTTTAAACCTCGGTCACTCGAGTAGATGGCATTTCATTAACACTACTTCATTGGGGTCGCCATTTCGGGTCTCTCCTAAGACAAGTAAACGGAAGCATAACCCTGGAGTATACACCAAAGTCATGGAGACGAAAAAAGTTGTATTTATTCCGAAAGTGGGCAAAAGGAATTCCTTTCACCCTAAATATTCACGAACAATCTGGCTGATATCGTTTGTGTTACAAACGGTGGAAAAGATCTTCGACAACTTAAAGTGCCATTCTAACGCGTAATCTCTTACATGTACATTAACATGGGTGTCGGACAGGGTGGTCAACCGAAGCTGCGTTGTATCAACTGACGGATGCATAACCTATTGTTATAGAAATTATAAAAATAGCCCTGTGTGTGTTTTGGACATCAGAGTATCTTAGTCCATAAAGAAGTTGTGAACTTCCTAGTTTTCTGAATGGGCAGAATAACCTGGCTAATAGAAGTACGAACAAGTACCGATTCTATTGCTTTAAACACGACCAAGGTTATTCGTAGGCTGGAGTACTATCACCACTATTGTGTAATATCTAATATAAGAGCTCCTAGCCGAGGCAATAAATACTGGAATCTAGGATTACGTTTATGATCCAGCTTTAATATGTAGGGGCAAATATGAGGACAACCTGTATGATAGAATTCAAACTAGATTGACAATTACTATAATAGTACCTAATGCAGGAAGGCGGCATAACAGTCAGAGAGCGAGACGAATTTCAATAACTGATTTTTAGGTGTATCACTGATGCAATGAGGATATTCCAAATTATAATGCATCTCAGGTTGTCCTTTTGGGATTGACTGGCAATATTAAGAATCTCGGGGGTTATTAGCCAGGCGAAGAGCTGTGTAAATCGAAAGTAGATTGACATACTTTCTATGCGAAATTATTGATACCAAAGAATAGCATGTCAGACAAGTTTCATTTCGAATTTTTGAGACGTCATGGAGCAAAGAGCAAATTGGAAGAGTGTGGCAGTGATCTACGGCCTAAACCAGCAGCATATGGGTGAGAACACTAGCACATTTCAGGTAGAAGTATACACCATAGATAAACGTGCCTAATTCAACTTTCAAAGGAACTATAAGCGACAAATCGCTCGCAGGAATGTTTATATCTCAACAGAAAAAACATTAAAATCATAATATGAACACTTGCTGGTGATTACAGGCAAAATTATCACCTAATGTTGTTAGGAAAGTGATGAAACCTACTTACATATTATAGGACAGTGTTTGGCACTTGCGTAAATTATGTAGTGTAAAACACATAGAAGAATACTTGGTACCAGATGCTACGTTGAAATACTTAGAAGTAAGAAACGACTAAAAATTCCTATAAATTATAGGCTTGATCGACATAACATACCTAACAGGGGCACTCTAACCATTAAATAGTTAAATAGTATTTTTCGTATGCAGGACGCAGCTCCCCTTCATAGTATTATTATTTTTATAAAATGATATAAAAATCGCAAAACAAACAGCTCGACAACGCCAGCGAATACGTAATGGAAACAGTGAAAAACCAATGTCTGTCCAACCAATGTGTGTCCGTCCGTCCGTCCATTTTTTTTCCGTAGATGGAGATCTTACACACTGGTAGACATGTGCCAGTGTGTGGCAATTTTATCCAGTGGAGCCATGCACTAAATCTTCTCCCCTCCACCTCGGAAGTACTTTCGACGGGGGATGGGCATGGCTCTAACCTCTCCTTTCGCCCATCGATTGGATTCAAAACCCCGCCCTTCTCGCCTCCTCTGCCTCTCTCAACATGCACTGAGTCCGCCCCACCATTTCGTTAACTCCATTCCAGTTCTCCTAGCATATAAGCATCTTCCTTTCCTTCCTTTCCGGTACTTCTGTACCTCACAATATCTCCTCTAGATTTCCTTTCCTCTTAGACATTCCGTGGGATCATCTCACCATGCGTTCGCGTCCATAACTTGATGAAAGGAATCAACCTGTGGTCGATGGACCAACCCTATGCAATGAAATTGCCCAAATTATAAGCTATAAGCAGCCTACGATTGCATCGCGGGCCCCCAACATTTGGTATCATCCTTTCTAGGGGGATGCTAACATTGAACGCCTTGGTGCTGACATTTTGTACGTTTTCCTTGGAATTCAGCCTCACATCTATCATCACTCCAAGGTATTTAAATGTTAATTTTGAAACGGTGATATGCTTGGTGGTCAAAGGGTAGTATAGGTCCCGGGGCGAAACGTGGATTGGTACCCACGATGGAGCATAAAACCTGGGAAATGCCTGCTGAACCAACACCAACAGCTCTACTACCAAACCCTATCTCCACCTCCACGTGGTGACCACTGGGAGCTCTTTCTTGACGAAAAGCTGCAGACGGAGAAGGATGAAGGCGAGTCTCCCGCGCCTAAAAACGGGACAAATTGTACCAACTGGTCCTCCAAGTTGGGGGTTGGGTAGGGCTGACAACCCTACACGGAAAACAACCTGTTACGAAGCCACAACAGGAGCCTCGGATAGGACGGATGTTAAAACGACGGACCCGGCAACGACAAAGGAACAACGATTTGCGCATTTTCTCATGGAACGTGCGCTCCCTGTACAGAGATGAAGCTGATAAGCAGCTAGCCGATACCCAGTCCCAATATAGGGCTGATGTAACCGCGTTGCAAGAGATGCGATGGACAGGGACCGGTTTCCTGGAGAAGAGCCACTACACCATATATTATAGCGGCCATCCAGTAAACCATGTGCTCGGAGTAGGTTTCTCAGTCAGCCAAAAAATGAAGCCTGCTATTATCGGCTTTGAAAGTATAAGCGAACGGCTATGCACTCTGCGCTTGCGAGGCAAGTTTAGAAATATAAGCCTCATAAACGTTCACGCCCCTACAGAGGAGACTGCAGAGTCGGAGAAGGATACCTTCTACGAGGCAGTAGAAAGAGCCCTCGAAGCCTGTCCCAGATATGATATCAAAATCATACTTGGGGATTTTAACAGCCAAGTAGGGAAGGAGCCCGCATTCAGGCGATACGTTGGCTCCCACAGCTTACATGAAAAAACAAATGATAACGGACTGCGGACTATTCAATTAGCAGGGTCACACGAAATGGTTGTTGGAAGTACCTGGTTTGCGCGGAAAGCGGTCCACAAACATACGTGGGCCTCTCCAGACGGGACCACTTTCAACCAAATTGACCACGTGTTGATCGAACGCCGCCACCTCTCAGCCTTGATGAATGTCAGAACATATAGGGGGGCCAATATAGACTCGGATCACTATCTCGTTGGCATGGTGCTCCGAGCTCGAATAACAATACCACCTAGAACCCCTCTGACAATCAGGTGAGAGTGAACACTGAAGCCATCCACAACACAACCCTCCGCGACACCTATAAGAGGGAAATGGATGCCGCAATAACCGCAGTCAATAGAGGACCTGGAGATGAAGCATCAACTAATGATCTTCACAACCACCTGAAGAACGTTATCATGGATACGGCCACAAATATACTTGGCCCCAGCCGCAAAAGGAGTCGGAACGGCTGGTTTGACGATGAATGTAAGCTAGCAACGGAACGGAAGAATGCCGCATACCGAGTAATGTTGCATTCTCAAAGAACGCGGGCACGCGCAGAGACTTATCACGAACTCCGTCGAGCGGAGAAGCGACTTCACAGACGGAAAAAGGAAGCCTGGGAGAACCAACAAGTCTGTGAACTAGAAAAGTACAGGGAGCAACCGCACCAGGCGCGGAAGTTTTACCAACAAGTCAGCAGGATGAAGCCTTATACACCTTGATGCTCATCCTGCCGAGACAAAGAGGGAAATCTGATTTCCGACAGAATGGGCATATAAGAGCGATGGGTTGTGCACTTTGATGAGCTACTGAACAACCAGAACATCGGCGAGTTGGAGGTCCCGCCAACTGAAGACGACGGACAAATACTGCCACCACCAAGTTTAGGAGAAACAGTCCGTGCAATTCATCGGCTAAAAAATCATAAGTCGCCAGGAGCCGATGGAATTACAGCCGAATTGGTTAAATATGGAGGCGACCAGTTACACCAGGTGGTTCATCAACTTGTGCTCAAGGTATGGGACAGCGAATCAATGCCTGATGATTGGCAGCGAGGCATAATCTGTCTCATACATAAAAAGGGAGATATCACACAGTGCAGCAATTATAGAGGTATCACGTTGCTGAGTACCATCTATAAGATATTCTCCACTATCTTGCTAGGCCGGATAGCCCCATACGCCCAGAACATCATTGGCCCATACCAAAGAGGCTTCACTCCAGGCAAATCAGCAACAGATCAGATTTTCTCTCTGCGACAGGCGATGGAAAAACTGTTGGAATATGGACAACAGTTGCACCATGTGTTCATCGACTTTAAAGCCGCCTATGATAGCATAGCCAGGGTAAAACTGTACACGGCCATGAGAGAATTCGGTATCCCGACGAAATTAATAAGACTGACTAGGCTGACCCTGACCAATGTGCGAGGCCAGATAAAAGCAGCAGGATCACTCTCAAGACCATTCGACATCAACAACGGTCTACGACAAGGGGATGCGCTATCATGCGTCCTCTTTAACCTGGCCCTCGAGAAAGTGATCCGTGATGCTGAGGTGAATGCAAGAGGTACGATCCTCTTCAAGTCCACCCAACTACTGGCCTATGCTGACGATATCGACATCATGGGAAGAACCACCCGAGACGTTCAAACTGCCTTCATCCAGATCGAGCAGGCGGCGCGAGATCTTGGGCTGCACATCAATGAAGGCAAGACAAAATACATGGTGGCAACGTCAGCACCGAAGACGAATCAACCAACAACATCAAACCGCACTGGTCAAACACAAGCACGAACAAGAATAAGGATAGGGGAATACAACTTTGAGACCGTTGACAATTTCTCCTATCTAGGGTCGAAAATCACAACCGATAACAACTACGATGATGAAATCCGCGCACGGTTGTTGTCAGCCAACAGAGCCTACTTCAGCTTACAAAGACTGTTCCGCTCGAAACGTCTCACCATAGGGTCAAAGCTCTTACTGTACAAGACTATGATCTTGCCAGTCCTCATGTATTCCTCGGAAACTTGGGTTCTTAGCAAGAAAAATTGCGAACTCTTGGCCGCGTTCGAGAGAAGAATCCTCCGAAGAATTTTTGGCCCCCTACATGAGGATGGACGATTCCGTAGCCTACACAATGACGAAATCTATGAGCGATACCATGACCGTCCGGTTGTGGATAAAATCCGGCTCAATAGGTTACGGTGGGCGGGTGACTTAATCCGTATGGATGAAGATGATCCCACCCGGAAAGTCTATAAGGGCAATATCTGTGGTAGGAAAAGAAGACGAGGCAGACCCTGCCTAAGATGGAGCGATGGCGTGGGCCAGGACGCCAGACAGCTTTTAGGGATATCGAATTGGTGGACCTCGGCGCAAAACCGGGATGTCTGGAGTTCCTTATTAAGGCAGGCCTAGACCGGATACCGGTTGTTGCGCCGTTGATGATGATGATGATGATGATATGCTTCTGATGCGAGCAGTGGTTTCCTTACGGTGCTTCATGATAAGCACTTCCTCTGTTCTATCCTCCGCGAATGCAAAAAATGCATCTTTTAACCACTTCCTTTAGTAGTAATTGCTTCGGATGAATTCACATTCGCGAGATGTATTGCAACAACAATCACCGGTACGTCATCGCTGTTGAGGACATCATTATACATGAACACCTGCGGAGATAATGTATTCTTTGGTCCCTATAGGTATGTAGGAAGATGGTTCACCAAGCTCACCAAAATTAGACCGCAATACTAATTTTTCTTTTCTCCATGTCTCGCGAAAGATCTCATCTGCCAAACATGGTTCAAACAAGTCTGAAAATATGTCTGACCTCAACTTAACAGCCAGCTTAATTGCTTTGCTTGTTATGTTGTCGAATCCCGGCACTTCACTCATGGTCACTGGGGTATTACAGCCACATCTAAATGTGTCTGCAGACTGTAACCGCTCGAGCTCTCGCTCTCGCTCTCGCTGAAGAAACAAACCCTGAACAATTTACAGTAGGAGATCGAGACATGTAATTTGTGGAGCTGCCTGACTTTCGAATCTCCCCAACCCTATTAGCGCTCCTCATGATTCTATATCCGCCTCTGCGCGGAGTTGTTTGGAGCAGTCCCTCTTTGCTTCGCTGAATAGCTAGCTTCAGGTTTCTTCGAGCTTCCTCTTCCATTCGTCAATGAGCTTTCCCATCCTCTGGCGCATACGTTGAAGTCACTGGCGATGAATTTTGGTCTCTGCCCTTTTGTGTTAGGGATCAATCTCTGCAACATGTCCTCGAATGCAGGCATCGTTGGCGTGGAGGAGTGTAGCAGCTATAGACGTATATGCCGTCTACTTTTGCCCATACGAACCCAATTGTGGATTACCTCATACATTCCTGGATTGGCTTGGTCCCCGCATGCCCATCAAGTTGCCCCATCTGTAGGATTGGCTACCTATACATTATTGTTCAGGTTTCTATAGGGTTCGCTTATTATAACCATTTTTAGTTTCCCCACAACGCCCTCGTTGTTCAGATCGATCAATCCGAATTCTCCATGCTCTCGCCAGAAGTCCGTACAAGAGACACTTGGGCATCTCTTCAAAGAGATTTGTTCTCTAAGGCGACAGACCAATCCAATATGAACCTTCCCGATATCTAGCAGCTTCCACAATGTTTCCGCTGGTAGCCGGATGATCACAGTCTCTGTGTATCCATACGCCTCGCTGAGGCTCCTGCGAGCCCATTATTTTGAATTGCTAGGCCAAGACAGTGCAGATTTTCGCCTTTAAAGTGATCTCATCTAGGTCCATGCACTATATAGCGATCTCATGTGGTTGAGCATGCACCGCAGCACTTTCCCCAAGTAGTTTTACTTGGCTGCGAAAGCCTCCGACTTTGCTCTCTTCGGTTCTTTTCTGCTTCAGCACAAGATCCCCCATTTGATTCCTCCGAATCCTACTCCGCTTTCACCCTTCTTAGTATGTGAGCATAGAACGTACTGCCCGTGCTGAAGATAATAATTACTTCAAAATGGATCCCTGTTTTCTCATTCTTTTGTCAGTCTTTTTCGACCCAACCTTAGTGCAACCGTCGGGCACCTTTTGATTGCACATCGAGTCCTATGGTGGCGCTGGTGTTTTAGGCACTAAGTGGGCGATACGCTCTTTTGTTTTTGGGAACCTGCTGATTTTCACTATGTTCTCCTTCCCTTTCGCGAACTCTTTGTTTTCTCTATCTATCCACGGGTATACGGTTGGGTGTCACCTGCGTTGACTGTGTTGCCGTCGAAGAAGTAATTTTAGGGCACTTCTTCGTTTTTTCGCATCTTCCTGCGGTTTGTTATATATAACACTCGTAGTTCTCACCGTATGCTTTATTGCTTGGTACACCTTTTTTTATCTCTAATAAATTCCAATTTAACAATTTTCGTTTTAAGCGAAATGAAGAAATCTCGAACTGTTTCCCAGCCTTCATTCTTCTTTCCGCACATTGTGGGCCAGATCTTGTTTTCCATCTTGGATATTGGAGAAGATCTCGTATTCGTTGAGCTTCTCCTAAACGGATCCGGCTCTCCATCCTGGGGAGCTTCCTATAACTTCTTACGGTCGGTTGCGGTTGGTTTCACTACTGCTTTTGGCGCCCATTGTTTGTCCTTGGGCACATCCTTCTAAGCTTTTGTTATGGGTGCTCTAGGGAGCGTTGGGCTCAGTTTAAACACCTCCTTATCTAAGCTGCTTGTAGCATTAGATGTAATGGTGCCCAAGCTGTTCGGCATTGCAGGGGGACTGTTGGCCCTCTCCTAGAAGCCACCGGTACTGGGCTTCCAAGCCCCTGCACCGTAAGTTTCCACACCTTCTCTTCGTTCATACTCGTTTTTAAGGTTTTGTGTAAACACAAAACCTTATTAAAATCGGTTTACTATCTGTCTGTCTGTCTGTCTGTCTGTCCGTCTGTCTGTCTGTCTGTCTGTCTGTCCGTCACACGCATTTTTCTCGAAGACGGTTATAGCCATTGACACCAAATTTGGTACAAAGGTGGGAACTGTGAACGCTCACGCATACAGTGAATTACATCCTTTTACGTTGAATTTAAGGGGGGGTCCCCATACATGCAAAAGGGGGGTGTACAATTTTTTTTCATCAAATATAGTCATGTGGGGTATCAAATTAAAGGTCTCGATTAGTACTTTTCAAAGCCGATCTTAGTTTTGACATTCGTTGGAAGAGTGGGGAGCGCGGGGGGTTGAAAGTGATCACTTCTTTAAGGGGGCCATTCTCAGAAACTACCAAACCGAAAAATCTGAAAAAAATCAGGAGGCTGCCACTATATGGTGCCTGGGCTCCGAAATACCTTTCATGCCGATATCTGTTTAAATAAAGTTAATAATAGTATATTACTACAATTGTTTGTAATTGGTTAGAAACCCCCCTGAAGTTCATCCTAGTACAATGAAATTTTGCAGTGATATAGGCTATAATATAGAGCATGATCTTACCAAGTTTGGTGGAAATCGCACTACTACTAACAAAGTTATAATACCTCAAATTTGTTGTTTCTTTGAAAATTGAAGACTATGAATGTCAATATCACCCGAAAGTGGATACTCTCACATAATATATGGATATATTACGTGTTACGTACTAAGAAATACACAAAACCTTTCGTACCTAAAGCGTCCAGCTTCCGGTTTCCCGACTTGTTGTTTATTGTTCTGGGTGATCTTCCTATAGCCGTTTTTGTACACAGGTGGGTGTTTGTTTTTCACCTGCCCGACCTGCTTATTAACATTTGCAAGTTATAGCGGTACTGCCACCACGATATGTCACCGAAGTTCGCGAGATAATTATGGAGTCCATCATAAACAGCTCTTATAGCTGCTTGCGCCCCAGAAGGAGAAAATGAGACAGCTCATGGAGGACACATATACGTGACCAGAAACTCTCCCAGTTCATCCGCCGCCTGCAGTGTCTCGGCGGTACTACAGTTACGAAACCGCTGATGAGAAATTCATACTTAAAACGCCTCCCATCTGGTCTTCAACCAATTTTGGCGGCGATAGATGGACAAAATGCAGCCCACATAGCTGATAAGGTCTACGCCACACTTCCGTCTAGTTTCGCGAAAACAACATCTTCGCTTTCAGCAGCGGAAACCAGTTTAACGCAGCCAGTTCTGCAATTATAAGTCATCAATTATCAAGAACGGAGTTACATGTGGTCGAACAAGAGTCCCAAAGTGGTAAACGACCCCGTTTCATCGTCTTCATGCCGCCTATTTATGTTCGACAAAAAACAAGAACACGACCCCTCATAGACACAGGTGCTGATCTATGCGTTTATCCGCGTTCAAAATTCCAAGGACCATGTAAAAGGGTACAATCCCAAATACCACAACAATTACTGGGGGAACCTGTTATCATGATATTCTGCATGAGTTTCCGAAAATAATTCATCTGCACGGGACTGTAAAAATGGTCTGTCACCAAACTAAGCATCATATAATTACAACGCCAGGACCACCAGTTGATTCAAAATCCAGGTGATTAGCTCCAGACAAGCTGAACATTGTGAGAAAGAAATTCCAGTTATGATTGGCGTGTACATCAAATATGCGCTCCACCGATTCATCGACGAGGTTTCCAGAGCTTTGGACTTCTGCTATGCCAACATGATGACATATTAGTTGCTTCATCTTCAGGTGAGGAGCATGCCAGACACTGGAAAACTGTGTTCTAGAAATTGAAACAATATGGAGTAGTCACGAATCAAAGCAATTATGTTTTAGATCAGTACGAGGTCAGTTTCTTAGGATACCTTGTCTCAAAGGAGGGGACACGTCTCCTGCTAACCACAGTCCAACCGATTCAATTAAGCTGGCACCCAACTAACGTGAACCAGCTCAGAGCATCCTGGGGTATGTTAAATTTTTACAGAAGATTCATATCCAGGGCAGCAGCAGTACAGGCACTTGACGAGACTCTTCATGGTAAAATCAAACAAAATTTGGCAATCAACTAGACCAAGGAATCTACCGCAGCTTTTGAAACTTCCAAAGCCGCACTGGAACAGGCGACGCTGCATGTACATCCAAAATCTGACGCACCAGTAATCTAACAGTGGATTAATTGTTGCTTGTAACCATCGGCTTTCTTTTCAAGAAAGCTTGGTCTAGTGGAACGTAAATACAGAACATACGATCGAGAACGGTTGGCTATGTACCCAGCGATAAAACGCTTTCGCCATATGGTTGAGGCAAGAAGTTCATCATTTTTACGGACCATAAGCCGTTAACTTTCGCCTTCCATAAAAAGTACCAGTGCTTCCTACGTTGATTTTGCCATCTAAATTATATTGGGCAGTTTACCATCAATATTCAGCACGTATTTTGATGCAACAAATTTGTAGTGGACGCATTATCACGCATTGAGCAGTTGCAATCAATGAACGTCTGCAACATTTCGCTCATTTCGACTAAAGCAGTTCTAGGTTCCGGAAGCCAGCTGCAAGCTATGACGTGATGTATCTACTGGTACCACAGAGGTATGTTTAGCCTTCTGTCAAAACCGATTACAAGAATTAGATGGGTTGTTGCAATAATTGTCAGCGATCAAAAGCGACTCGTCGTGTGACTGCACCAGTAGGCACCTCTGCGTCACAATCGCCTAGATTCAAACACGTTCATCTGGATCTTATCGTTATGCCTTATTGCGAGAGGCAACGCTACTGCCTGACCATGGTAGACAGTTTCTCACGTTAGCCGGAATTAGCACCAATCCCCGATCAAGAAGCCATCACTATTGCCAGAGCGTTCTTTAGCACATGGCACTTCAGGTACCGCATACCACTTCGGATCACCAGAGATCAAGAAAGATAGTTTAAATCGAGGTTGTTTCAAGAGCTTAGCAACCTGATCGATGCAGCCACATCAGAACTGCAGCATACCATCGGGTAGCCGCTGAACGGAACCATTGCCTGTTGTGTTACTAGGCATTCGCACAGCTTGGAGGAAAGACCTGGTTACTGCAGAAATTATGCATGGTCAGCCATTACGCCAGACCAGGCCAAGAACAAGCAGGTATACACATCTAATTTCGCCAATGTGTTGAGACAGCATTTCCAAATGTTACTGCTAGTTAACATGGTAGCAAAAGAATCCATATTTAAAGACCTGCAACAAAAAGCCACAAAAAGAATAAGTTCTTTGAAGTTGACGTTGCTGGACATATCATTACAGTATCCATCAATCACGACACGGTCAGTTGAACCATCGTAATTTCCAAACACTGGGAGGGGAGTGCAGCAGTCACTCGGTCAAAAAGACAGTCTCACAGCTCTTACTTTGTGAACACCACAATAAGAAACAGGATCGATATTGGATTTAAATAAACCAATCAAATATATAGACACATGCAACGTCTGCTATCAACCTAACCTAGCAATTCCTAAAGAGTAAAGCGGAAAAGCGTGAAGATACATTAGATCAATTTAGACCCGTACATATATGTACGCATCAGTATACTTTAGATAATCTTCATTTATTTAGGATGAGTACAATACTTCTGATTGAAATTTGTATACACATATGTATATTTTAGAGTTTGGCGATATATTAAGGAATATTTTGCATTTTTAGCTATGTAATAATAGAAAAACGTGCACAGAGAGTCTCTCATATCCGATAAACACAGTAGTCGGTCGTGATATCGCTCATAGAATCGTCCATCCTCATGTAGGGGGCCAAAACTTCTTTGGAGAATTCTTCTCTTGAAAGCGGCCAGGAGTTCGCATTTTTTTTTTTGTTAACAACCCCGGTTTCCGGATAGCTGAGTGGCTAGAGCACAAGGCTGTCGTACGGGAGGTCGCGGTTCAAATTTCACTGGTGGTAGTGGGATTTGTATCGTGATTTGACGTCGGATGCCAGTCGACTCAGCTGTGAATGAGTACCTGATTCAAATCAGGGTAATAATCTCTGGCGAGGGCAATGCTGACCAAATTGCCTCCTACAGTGTACTGTAGTGTCCCGTTCCGGTCTTGAATGCTCTAACACATTTCAAGATCCTGATCCAATATAGATTGTTGCGCTAACGATTATTATTATTATTATTAACCCCGGTCTCGGAGGAATACATAAGGACTGACAAGATCATAGTCTTATACAGTAAAAGCTTTGACCCTATGGTAAGACGTTTTGAGCGAAACAGTTTTTGTAAGCCGAAATAGGCTCTGTTGGCTGGTTATCGTTTGCGATTTTCGACCCTAGATAGGAGAAATTATCAACGGTCTCAAAGTTGTAGTCTCCTATCTTCATTGTTTTCGTTTGACCAGTGCGATTCGATGTTGTCCGCTCTGTCTTTTTGGTCGCTGACGTTGCCACCATATACTTCGTCTTGCCTTCATTAATGTGCAGCCCAAGATCTCGCCGTCTGTTCGATCTGGATGAAGGTTGACTGTACATCTCGGGTTGTTCCGCCTATAATGTCAATATCGTCAGCGTAGGGGGCGTTGGGTGGACTTAAAGAGGATGGTGCCTCTTGTATTTACATTTGCATGCGAATCACTCCACTTTCCAGGATCAGGTTAAACAGACCTGTTGTATCTCGACTCCAAAATTACTTCTCGTTACGATATCTTGACATACATTTATGTTTACTATGCCACACAAAAACGTTTTGCTTAGGAGAGTAACTGTCTTAAGTTGAAGGGCGGATGGCTCAATGGTTAAAGCAAAAGGTCGAGATTCAAATGTCACAAAAGTCAATTGTTATAATCGAATTGATAGTAACACTTATATCAGCTAAAATGATTGATTAAAATCTATCACTAAGTAGGCAAAGTATTATAAACAATCGCAAAAATCACTTTTTCATTTAGTGTTTACGCCGCCGCGGTTGGAAACAGAAGAGACCGACTTATTTCCATGCGGTCCTTACTGTCCCAACCAACGGCATTTTTCCACCGCTAATTCTCCACTCCCCTGGTGCGTTCAGAAAATGAGTGAGTGGAGAGTTCCGCGCCATCTACCCGTCCGCATCCGCAACATTCGAAATAAATTTCGAATGCCGCAGATCCTGCCGCGCCACATCACTCCGCCCCCCGACGAAACCTAGGGGGTTTCGGCGACGGATCCCGGAACTTCGTTCGCCGTTAATCCACAAAGCGGACACGACGCTGCTTCGGGGCGCACACGGGTTTCAGCCTGGACAAAGAGACCGCCTTTTTGCGTCCACCGATCTCGAGCTGGAAGAAATGTTCTCCCCTCTCGAGAACGCGGTACGGGCCCTCATATGGAGGCTGCAGCGGCTTCCGGACGGCATCCGTCCTGATCAGCACGTGCGTGCATGTGTCCAGTTCCTTGGGCGAACAAGCAGGTATGGACGAGTGTCGAGTGGGTGGTGGAGATTGTCCCTCAGCAGACGCACCAACCCCGACTCCGTGAGACCCGATCTATTGTCGAAGACCGGATCGCTTGGGAGTCTTGGGTTCTCCCCGTATACCAGCTCCGCGGGGCTGGCAGCAAATTCCTCTCAGCGGGTTGTACGAAGGCCGAGTAGGACGAGAGGCAAGACTTGAGTCCAGGACCGGTCGTCGCGTGCCATGATGGCGGCTTTCAGCGTCCGGTGCCAACGTTCCAGCATCCCATTGGATTGCGGATGGTATGCGGTAGTCCGCTGGCTTTTAAAACCCAGGAGTTTGCCTAACTCCGAGAAAAGGGTGGATTCAAATTGCATTCCCTGGTCAGTGATGACCACTGCAGGGACGCCAAAGCGAGGTATCCACTCTCGACAGAGGGCTTCGGCACAAGATTGCGCCGTAATGTCTTTCAGAGGTATTGCCTCAGGCCACCGCGTGAACCTGTCGATGATTGTGAGGCAATACTTGTAACCGTGCCAGTCTCGCAAAGGCCCTATTATGTCGAGGTGTATCGTGTTTTTTTTTTGTTTTTTTTTTTTTTTTACATGCCTGGAGACTTTACACTTTTGGCATGCGATGCACTCTCTGGCCCAGGAATTGATATCCTTGTTCATGGAGGGCCAGAAGTATTTTCCGGTGACTAACCAGTTTGTTGTCCTGATGCCGGGGTGCGCCAAGTCGTGAACTGCGTGGAACACTTCCTTGCGAAATGTGGCCGGAATGTATGGCCGAGGTCCCTTTTCCGAGTCTTCGCAGCAGAGCGAGAGGTTTGAGCCGAAGATGGGCAACTCCCGAAATTTGTATTTGGGGTTGGACTTGAGGCTCTGAAGTGCTGCGTCATTCTCCTGCGCCTTGGCAATAGCCGAGAAATCGAGTGAGGCGGGGATGTTAACCTCGGAGACACGAGACAAAGCGTCAGCAACTATGTTGTCCTTGAACTGGCTTATGAAGCTCAGGTGTCGAAGCTGACGAGGGGACGCTTTGTCGGGCTTTTGTTTCAAAGCAAACGTGAGAGGCTTATGGTCCGTGAACACTGTGAACGGCCTGCCTTCTGGGGAGAAACGGAAGTATTTGAAGCTCAAGTACGCGGCGAGCAGTTCGCGATCGTAGGTACTGTAGTTCCGTTGAGTGGGATTCAACTGTTTCGAGAAGAAGCTCAACGGCTGCCAAACTTGATCCACCTTTTGGTGAAGGGCAGCACCTACTGCGATGTCAGAGGCATCAACAAAAACGGCTAGGGGTGCATCTTGCTGAGGAAATGCCAAAAGTGTAGCATCAGCCAGTTGCTGTCGGGATTTATTGAACGCGCGGACAGCCTCTTCAGACCACACAATCTCTCGTGTGTCTTTTGTTTTGGGGCCAGACAAGTACGCGTTCAAAACTGACTGGTGATGGGCGGCCTTGGGCAGGAAACGACGGTAAAAGTTTAGCATGCCCAAGAACCTCCTCAACTCCCTCACTGTTTTCGGACGCGGGAAGCTTGTGATTGCTTGCACCTTGTCTGGGTCGGGCTGTATTCCTTCAGAGGAAATGGAGTGGCCGAGGAATCTCACTTGTTGTTGAAGGAATCTGCATTTCTCAACGTTTAGGACTAAACCGGCCTGAAGGAGACGTTGAAAAATGCACTCGAGATGGGCTAAGTGCTCAGACTCAGTGGAGGAAGCGACGAAAACATCACCCAAATAGACGAAACAGAAATCTAGGTTTCGCAGGACTGAGTGAATGAACCTTTGAAAGGTTTGCGCCGCGTTGCACAATCCGAAAGTCATTCGGGTGAACTCGAAGAGTCCAAAGCGTGTGCATATTGCCGTCTTTGGAATGTCTTCAGGAGCTACTGGGATTTGGTGGTATGCCTTGGCTAAGTCCAAGGTCGAAAAGATGCGGCAATTCGCGAGGTGATGCGCAAAGTCGTGGATGAGTGGAATTGGATATCGGTCAGGAACAGTCTGTGCGTTTAGCCTTCTGTAATCCCCACAGGGACGCCATTCGCCATTTGGCTTAGGGACCATATGTAAAGGGGAAGACCAACAGCTGTTGGAGGGCCTGCAGATACCCTGTTGAACAAGTTGTTCAAATTCTTTCCACGCGATAGCCAGTTTCTGGGGTGGTAGAGGACGCACCTTCGAGCAAATCGGGGAACCAGTAGTATTTATGTGGTGCTGCACAATGTGCTTCACTGGTTTCGAGAGACTACACTCGGTAGTAATCTGGCTGAACTTTTGGAGGAGTGTCCGAACACGAGAGTCGGTGATGTCTTCTAAAAGAACGGAAAGGTTATTGTCAGCGTGAGATACCATTTGGCCCGACGAATTAAGGTTGGTTGTGGGGTCTATCAGGGACTTATTTTGCAAGTCCACCAGCAACCCATAGTGACACAAGAAGTCTGCGCCTAATATGGGGAAGCTGACATCCGCCAGGATGAAACGCCACGGAAACGTCCTACGCACGGCAAGACTCACGTCCACTTGCCTGTACCCGTAAGTATTGATGCGGGAGGAATTTGCTGCCGCCAGTTTGAGGGGTTGTGGATAAAGTCGATGATGCCGGGGTACGGGAAGAACCGAAACCTCCGCACCCGTGTCGACGAGGTAGTTGCGCCTGCTGAGGGGGTCGAAAATAGTTAGGCGACGTGGCGCTGCGCTCTGGGTGGCCGTCGCCAAGACCCCCCGCGGACCTATTTTTTTGCGGTAGGCGCGAATTTATAAGGTAGCGTACATCTTGTCGCTTTATCTCCTAAGTTACGATGGTACCAGCAAATACCTTTGCCCGCAGGCTGTCTTGACGACCTGCTACCCGAACGCCCTTTTCGTGTGGCAGACCGTGAGCGAGCTCGCGATCTGGCATTCGAACGCTGAGCGTCCAACGTCGCCCGCATCTTGGCCACGCTGGCCGTTAAAGCCGCTATCTCGCGCCGTAAGTCGCTCACCTCATCCGACTGTGGTTGAACGGCCGCTATGGTTGGGCGAACGTACACCTCCTGAACCTGGTCGGCCGTCGCTGCCAGTTCCTCCAAGGAACCGGAAACGCAAGCTAGTATCGCCCGGGTGCCCTCCGGAAGCCGTCGCAGCCAGAGCGACTTGATCAGGTCGTCGCCAATCTTGCTCCCACCCATTAATGTTGAATTATCTGGCCTCACACATTGATCATGGTCCGCCTAGTCAGTCAATTTCAATATTATTAATATAAAGATTTTAAAATTTAAATTCAATTAAATTTTATCAATAACAAAAAAAAAAATTTATATTATTTAATTAATACAATATAATTTAAAATTTAATTTGAGCTAGCTTATTTTTGATGTGTTATTTAAGTTACTTTTTCTTCGAAAAATTTTGTGGAAGTCTTCTTTTTTTGACTTGTGTGTTGTTGACGGGAATGAGCGGCGAGCCGCCGATGGGGGAGGGAGGGGTCGTGGAGTCCGTTACGAGGAGGATCCTGATCTCAAAAGAGCCAAAGAAAGGATAAACAACCGTGAAGGAAGAAATGGCTGGCTGGAGAAGACAATCGAAGATCTTAAAAATCAAATGTCATTATTGATAAAGAAAAATGGAAAGTTTACCGAGTTTTCGGCATTGAATCTGACGGTACGAGGGGCAGTGACAATGGTGGCGGTGGAAATGTCCCAGAAGGGGGTGGTAACTAGGCTGGTTTGCAATAGCGACAAGTGCGGCAACGATAGCGCTAAAGAGGGAAAACTGGGTGAGTTTTTGCTCTATGTATCCGAAAAATTAAAAAAGGAACGAAAGTGGTCAAGAAAAAATGACAACTGATGAAAGAAATAACGCAAGTAGGACTGAAAATTAAAAAAAAAAATAGTCGAAGTGGGGCCACAAGTAGTGCCGAGCCCGAGTGTTCTCGATCTTAAAGAGAGGGAAAGATTCATCCAGTCATAAGAGCTACCGCCCAATCAGTTTGTTGCCTAACATCAGAAAGGTGTCTGAGGTTTTGTTATTGAAAGCTTTGAACGGGCATATCAAGAAGAACGAATTATTACCGAATGCGCGATTCGGATTTCGATCTGGACATTCGAAGGTAAAGTCTGACATTTGCAAGCGGATTAACAATGGTGAGGGCATGGGCGCTTGCGGTGGGTTGAATGGGCCACCTCATAGCGATGATGCGTACTATGCTGTATGGTAGTGCTTTGTCATTGCAGATGGAAGTTTCATTACTAGTAGAGAATTTCATGTTCTGAATGAATTACAGCATGGAAAAGTGACCGCGGACACTCTTTTCGTAGTATCATATTTGCTAGCGAATTACTCAACTTGTTCGAGTTTAATAAGTCTCTTATAAAGTCGTTGGTTGCCTTTGTTGCCTACACGGCACACAAGAAGGTAACTGAGGTGCAAGTTGAACTACAGAAGATGTTCAATAATACTAAGTTCTTTACGAACAGTTGGCGGATTCTGTTTAAAAGTTCCTTGGCGTGCGCCAGTAGGAGCTTGAAAAGGATTTGGAGAGATTTCCACATTGTCGCGAACGAGGATAGTTCTGAGCGCATTCCACATAAGAAGTGCGCTAGATACTTGGGTGTGCGTCTTGACGAGTGCCTCCAATTTAACGAGCACGTTAAAGTCGCGCAAGAAAGTGCTCGCAGGCCATTCATGTCTCTTCGAAGACTCTTTTATGCTCCACATCTTAGCCGGAAGATGAAGATTATATGCTATCTTACTTTGGTTAGATCGGTGCTCACCTACGGGTGCCCTATCTGGTTTGATTTGAGTGCTAGCCAAATGGAGAAAATAAGGATCTTTGAAAGGAAATGTCTCTGTGCTTGCACGGGCTAAATAAGACTGCTTCGTCACACTATTACTATTATGTAACTGATGAGGTGATGTATGCAGCTGCTGGTATACCGACAATCGACACAGTTATCCTCAAATTAATTCGGAATCATATGATGCGATCTCTTTTGCCTGGCAAGAATTCTTTGGCTTAGCAGTTATTCTACCTAAATAATGGGTATTTTGAGAAAAACTCCGCCATGCTATTAACATAGTATGCTGGTCCCAAGCCCAGTTAAAGGAGGAGGGTTTGAAGCAACGTACTCTGTACTATCCTCAGTAAAACATAAAAACAAAAATAAAATGCTGAGATCAGGGAAAGAGATAAATAGAGTATAGTTGGAGTTATTCTACTATGCTAAATCCTACCTGATCTCTCTTGGTGACAGGCCCCGCGACAGGTCGACCAAGAAAATGCATAGAATGTCGTTACAAACATGATGATCGGATTGAGTCACAAGCCTCGGAGAAATGCTATGGCGTCCACCTCAGTCGACGCGGCAGGACGGGCCCCGGTCCTGTCGAGAAATGGGCAAGGGTTCTTGACGCATGGACGGCGTTAGGACGTAAGCAAGTTAGTCCGCACACAACGAACGAAACAAATACGTGTCTGCACGCTAAATGTTGGTATCCTAACTGGAAAGACCGAGGAACTCGAAAGAGCCCTTCGGAAAAGGTGCATTGACGTCTGCGCTCTGCAAGAAACCCGATGGTCTGGTGCCAAAAGCTGCGACATTATACGCGAATGCGCTAAAAATGGCTACAAACTTCTCTATTTTGGTAACCCACACACTCAATATGGTGTTGGCATTGCCATCTCAGAGGGTTTCCGTGATGCCATTAAAGAAGTCAAACGATTTGATGATCGGCTGATGAAGCTCACCATTATATCAGCTGATCGCACTATTCACTTCTTCACCGCGTATGCACCACAGACAGGTCGACCTGATGCCGAGAAAGAAGCCTTCTGGCAACTTCTCGATGAAAATACTTGTCACGTGCCTGCTGACGATTATATAATCATTGCCGGTGACCTTAATGGTCATGTGGGTGAAAAGGCAGACGGTAACAGGTGCCATGGGGGAAAGGGGTTCGGAGCGCGCAATGAAGGTGGCGAGCGCATAATCGATTTTGCGGACATCCATGACCTTGTACTTATGAATGCATGGTTCATCAAACGATTGTCTCATCTTCCCACATTTTATAGTGGGAACAATAAAACGCAAATCGACTATATTCTCATAAGACGCCAACATTTTACCACTGTCACTGATTGCAAAGTCGTTCCTATGAGACCATCGCACCTCAACATCGGCCGTTGATTGCCATCCTGCGAATTAAGCCACCGATAAAACAGCGTGAGGAACTCACTGGCCCGCCGCGCATTAAATGGTGGTGATTTGGTGAGAAGAAAGAAGGAACGGTCTCACTCATACGATTGCCAACGATTACGAATGTGGAAGAATCATGGAACCAAATGAAAGACACGATCCACAAAGCAGTCTCTGCAACCCTCGGGGTCACCATGCCGGGTAAGCGATACATCAACCGAGATACTTGGCTTTGGAATGATGATGTTGAAATGAAAGTCCGTGAAAAGAAACGCCTCTACCACAAATTTCTCGACGATAAAATGCCTGCTAATTGGCAAATTTATAAGAATGCCAACCGGGAAGCAAAGAAAGCGGTCGCTGTCACCCGAGCGAACCATTTCAAAAATCTTTACGATAAACTGGACACTCGGGATGGCGAGAGAGATCTGTATTGATTTGCTAAAAGCCATGATGAACGCACACACATCGAACACTTCTGCTGTGTTAATGACAAGAACGGTGCTTTGCTTACCAACCGTCGAGCCGCAACGGATAGATGGCGAGAATACTTCGAGCAGATTTCAACTGAAGAATTTGCTCACCCTCCACTTCCACAATCATTGCAGACATTTGGAGCAGTTCCACCAGTCAGCGCAACTGAAGTCGAGGAGGCAATAAAACAAATGAAATCGGGGAAAGCAACAGGACCTGACGACATCGCATCTGAGCTCTGAAAAGCGAAGAGCTGGGACCCAACACTGTGGCTCAGTGAATTCTTTAACCGAGTTATTCAGGAAGGAAGAACACCATCTGACTGGTAAGAAAGTACCACTGCTCCAATATGGAAAAAGAAGGGCAGCCCAGCAGAATGTTCAAATTACCGTCCGATTCGGTTACTTTCCCATACCATGAAGATTTTTGAACGCATTCTTGACAACCGTATTCGCGAAATCGTTAAAATAACCGTGAATCAACCCGGATTTGTCAAGAACTGCGGAACTACTGACGCAATACACGCTGCGCGGTTACTCATGGAGACACACCGTGAGAAGCATCGCCCTCTTTACATTGCCTTTCTGGATCTAGAGAAAGCGTTTGACCGTGTACCACACGAACTCATCTGGTATGCTTTACGACAACACTTAGTGCCAGATGAACTCGTGCGCTGGGTTCAATTGCTCTACCACGATCCGAAAAGTAAAGTTCGAAGCATGGCGGGTGTATCAAAACCGCTTCGTGTCTCTGTTGGTGTTCATCAAGAAAGTGCCCTCTCACCACTCCTCTTTGTCCTTGTTATGGACACCGTCACACGGGATATCCAACGTCCAGCGCCGTACACACTGCTTTATGCAGATGATGTTTTCCTAGCATCTGACAGCAAAAATGATCTCGAGCAACTTGTTCAAAAATGGAATGATCGCCTCATGCAACACGGTCTCAGATTGAATTTAAACAAAACTGAATTTTTGAATACCGATCCCCATGAAATAGGCACAATCACTGTCAGCGGCAGTGATCTGCCCAGAACTGAGCGATTTAAATACCTCAGGTCAACGCTGTCAGCCAATGGAGAACTGCGTTATGAAATTGCTTCACGCATTAACGCAACCTGGATGAAGCGGCGTTCCACCACTGGTGTCCTTTGTGATCGACGTATCAACGAACGTCTCAAATCTAAAATTTACCGCAATGTCGTCCGTCGAGTCGCTGTCTATGGTTCTGAGTGTTGGCCGACCATAAAAGACAATGAACGGCGTCTTGCGGCGTCACACGTTTAGATCACATCCGAAATGAGGATATCCGCGATCGTTATGGGGTTGCACCGATCGTGGGAAAGTTGCGAGAGAGGCGTCTTCGGTGGTATTTTCACGCAATTCGTGCAAACGAGAATTCACTTGCAAAGATTGGTCTGAACATCGAAGTCGATGGTAAACGACCAAAAGGCAGACCTAAGCAACGGTGGCTTGATACGCTGGATGGCGATTTGAAAGCCTCGAGATTGCACCCAGATCAGGCATTGGATAGAGCCAAATGGCGAAGCCGATCACGACGAGCCGACCCCGCTTGTGAACGGGACAAAGGCTGAAGAAAAAAGAATGGATATTTTGAGAAAACTCTCACGACAGGCTTCATTCCTCCCGAAGCGTTTGTGTACCTCGGCAGGAGTGGTCGAATTCTTGATTCTGCCGGTGATCCGGTTATATATCATATACATAGGCGGGCCACGGACAAAAGGGTAGAATACACCCCGAACTTGACTGTGGAGCTCCGGATTTCGACTGGAGATACCCCAGAGCGAAATCCTGGTACTGGTGGCTGCTGAATGCCGGTTATCAGCGGCCGTGCTCAGTTCTGTCATTTGTGTCTTGGTGGGACTTTGTAAATATGTACATTCATATTGAACGGGTGTTGCTTTTGTCTGCAGTTGTAACATATACATACGTATGTTATTATTCTTTGTCTCTTTGTTAATATTACAACTGGTATTATTACTTTTTCTTCCTTTGGATAATATTGTAAAAAAAAGAAAAAAATATATAAAGCCAAAATTAAATAGTTTTAATATGATATTTTTAAGAACAATAATTTAAGTTGCAAGTATCTTTTGAAGCGATTAAACACTTTTATTACTGTCGGATTTTTTGACCATTCCCCGACAATTTATTGTAAAATAAGATTTTTATTTCTTACTGTTTCTCTCCCCTGTCTATAAACCGTTATCAAAAAAATTTGAGAGCCCACAGTGGCCATTAGATTTAAGTTATTTTTGTTAGTTTAAAAGATTGTTTTTCTGTTGTTCATTTTTTCAATCTATATATTATTATTATCTAGTTCTTAAAAATGAGAATGATTTTTAAAACCTAAAAAGAAACTTGTTCATCTTACAGAACCTCTATGTCTGAAGCACCGAGCTCTCGGTGTTCCGACATGTTTCACCAGCTGAGACTAAGCCATTGACATCTTATAGTCTAATTGATTTGGCAGGATCCTTCAAATAAGTTTTTCTAAGAAGGGAAGGGGAAGCCGAAAGTTTTCAAAACAAATAATTGCCTTATTCATGGGATAAGGGATATTATAAAACTGGGCAAATAGAGAATTGTTAATAATTTCATTACCTGGTAGTATATCCATAGATGTGTTAATTTATAAGTGGAAGTAACATATAATAGTCCCAGTGGTGTCCACTACTGTTGCCTGCGAGTGAACTATGTGGAGCAGAAAAGTAACGTAGGTTTCTCGAGAAGTATTGAGAGAGGCGAGGAGCTGGAACAAATCCCCAGAAAGTAGACACATTTATACTAGGAATAACTTCTGTTAGCTTCCATCGCCTGGTCTATATTGAGAAATTCATCATGTTACCCCTGAGTTACGCTAGATACAGAGATTATATTGAAGAACTCAAATTTCTCGAAAGTTAGCCTGTCACCATTATTTTATTTGTGAAAAAACGCTACTCACATGTGAACTTATAATTCACAATTTCAGGATTACCTTTTCAAGTTTGGCATATATAATTTGTGAAGATCACTAAGTTTATAGAGTACAAGACGCGTACAGTCTTTTTTTCCTTTATTGTGATACATAGGCAAGTTTACAATTAGGGAGTCATTTTCGTATTCATAATACAAAAATGTTCAAAAACATGCAAGCTTTTCGAAACCTAGGTTGACATAGGAAATTCCTTACACTGTGTTTTCTTCTTAAGTAACTATGTGAAAAACACAAACATGTATAGGGCATTCCGAAATATGTTTTTCATCCTGATGTGTTGTCCCTGCCTTAATCTATATTTTTGTTTCTTGTCGTTGGTTTTTCTGCTTGGCAGCAAAAGGTGGCACTCATGCTTAGCCAGAGCATAAACACCACAAAGAGCAGAAATGTTGTCTTCTGTTTCGAGATTTTACACTTGTGAGAAAAGACATTTTGCTAAAGAGTTTAATAGAAAAATTGACGAGGTCTGGATGTGAAAATTCAAATACTCATGAGTAACAAACGCTTTTATCTGCTTAAACATAAATAAACTCCCAAGGTAAATCCCCACTTGATATAAAAAATAAAAACCAAAGTAACTCCGTAGCCCCTGGACTTTGCGAAGAGAATTAACGAGAGAAATAGGACGCAATATGTCTGCACTAAATCGACTTTAACTTCGGTCCAGATGATTTAAGAATGGACGCTTTAATCCCTCTTCAGAGAAATCGGAACAGCAATAACACATGTTTGAAATGTATTGCTTACCTATGCGGAACATCTGATTGGGCATTTCCCTTCCAGAAAAGTTTATTCTACTGCACACTTGTGAAACTTAAAACATCCGATTAACGAGAAGGTCCGTAATCCTAGGATTTTCGCTTGTCCGAAAAGTTCCTTTCATCCTGCGAAGCGTTCATTTATGCGGCAAGGAAACTGAAAGTGAAGCCAAACAAGTGAGAAATGTAGGGGGACGGGGTGGGGGAGGTTTTGAAAGACTCAAATATATGTATGCTAGTAAGTTACCGTTACGTTTCGTACGCCCATATGCTATCTTTGTCGAGGGAGGGATTTATGTATATGCCTCAGTTGATTCAGGTTCAATATGCTTACCTATGCCAAGGAAAACTGCTCCTAATGTTTAGGAATTAACTTCGGACTTTTTTCAATAAGCTTTTGCTGAAAAGTTTTAGACTGCGCAACCTAGTGAAGACATCTCTCTCCAGAATTATAGTGGAAAATGGTGGGATTTGTAAAGTGAAACACCACAAGGCAGACAAACAAATGTCATGTGAGCTTTAGATATTATTTGAATTTTTCCCAGAATTATTCTTTCCGGGCGTGTAGTATGCGAGCCTACCATCTCTCCTGCAAGGCTCGTCATCAGTCATCGCCGTATGCGTGTAGAGGCGTTGTGACATGTAGTATTATATCTAAACTTTATTGAAGAATTTATAGGGAATATCCAGAAAGCCGATTCCATTGGGCACAAATATATGTCGCCAGAGCGTAATGTGTGAATGTACGCGACTTGTGGGTGCAATAAACCGTAAAATGATATCATACCTATGGCTAAAGTTGGAATACGAATCCAGGGAAAAGTAGGTGAAATTTCTAGAAAACGAACAAAGAAACTTATTGATATTTAGCTTAGATAACCTTAATTAATCTTCACCTACGCAACTACTGTTAAAAGCAAAACTTTATTGAAATTAGTTTGCTGTTTGTTTGTCCGTCTATCTGGCTGTCTGTTTAAGGTTTTGTGTGAAACAAAACCTTATTAAAATCGATTCACTGCCTGTCAATCTGTCTGACTGTCACACGCAAAACGGCTAAATCGATCCGAACGAAATTTAGCAGATAGATGGGAGCTTCGAAATCCCACTCATACAGCGAGTGACATAAATTTCGGTGGAGTTTAGGTGGAGTCCCCATACAAGCAAAAGGGGAATTTAAAAAAAATGTTGACCGGATATAGTCGTGTAGGATATCAAATGAATGAATGAATCTGATATCAGTTTTGCCGTGAATTGCAAAGTGCGCGAATAAGGAGTCAAAATATGCGCACTTAAAGTGGGACAGGACTCATTTTCGGAAATTACCCAACACAAAAACCCGAAAAAATCAGGGTGATGCGCTTAGATGAAATGTAGAGGCCTTAAAATATATCCCGTTCCGATATCTACTCAAATAAATTTACTAATTATATATTACCAGCTTTTAGAAATTGACTGAAGCCCTCCCTTAAGTTCATTCAAGGAATACTAAATTTTGTACCGTCTCCACAGTCTCGTGCATACACATGCCAAGTTTTATGGAAATCCGACTATTAGTGTCAAAGTTATAGCAATTCAAACTGCGAATTCACCGCGCCCTAAGCCATACAAATGAGATGCTGACGTCATAATTAACGAGAATAATTGACATTCCAGTGCAATATTAAAATTCCGTTCATGAAGAATCTTCTCCTCAGCCCTTTATTATATTTGATGCGGGTTAAATTCTTCGCATTTGCTAATAATATTAAACATATCATTATATTATCATTAAACATATGAAACATATCAGGTTGACTACTATCAATGCAGGGCTTTTCATCAAATGACTTATTTAAATCGCTTTCTAAAAACTAAAGGGCAATGGATATTTCAACTATGTGACATGGAGCTGTTATATACTCGTCGCTCCTCACATATTCTTCTTTTTCTTCAGCCTTTGTCCCGTTCACAAGCGGGGTCGATTTGTTGTGATCGGTTTCGCCATTTTATTTTATCAAATGCCTGATCTGGATATACTCGTGAGGCTTTGAAATCCCCATCCAGCGTAGCCACCTTTGTTTCGGACGGCCTTTTGGTCGCTACCATTGACTTCGATGTTCAGACCAATAATGGCAAGTGAATTCTCGTTAGCGCGAATTACGTAACCACACATCGAAAATGCCTCTCTTGCAGTTTTTCCTCGATCGGTGCAACCGTATATCGACCGCGGATATCCTCCATTATCTTTTACAGTCGGCCAACACTCAGAACTATAGAGAGCGCAAGACGGACGACATTGCGATAAATTTTAAATTTGAGACGTTCGCTGATACGTCGATCACAAGGAACACCAGTTGTGGAATGCCACTATATCCAGGTTACGTTAATGCGTGAGCAATTTCATTACGTAGTTCTCCATTGGCCAATAGTATTGATCCGGGATATTTAAATTGCTCAGTTCTGGGCAGGTTACTGCCATTGACTGCAATATGCTCCTCACATAGAGAAACACAGAACCTTTTATACCTGAAGCGTCAGTCTTCCGTTTTCCCCACTTGTTTTTTTACTATTATGGATACGCAACTAGAATCTAGGACTCACATTCCGGACTCTTCTAGCTAAAACCTTCCATATTTCCTCCACTCTCGCCCCGCTGGACCATAGTTGTGGCATGGCTTGCGGGGCTACCCAGTTCTTAGCTGTTCACTCTAAATAAGCTGTACCATGGCGATAATTCCAGCAGCTTCCCTTCTTTGCCTCCTTTTGCTGTGCTTCTTTTATTTGGTGGTGAATTCGTTCCAACATTGCAACTAACGCGCCCCATGATGTATTGCACTGCACCATGTACCTTACCAGATTTTCCACCGTTAAACGGATATTTAGCTCTGTTTCATGGTTTCTTCTTAAGCTCTTTAATATTAGGCAGGTGAAGAAAATTTGTTCTGCATATTCGGCTGCATCTTCACAAGTAGGATAATCGGGCGGTTCATCGAGACCGAACCAATAGAGGTATTTCCTGTACCTATTGCATTCGGTTAAGAATTGAGTCAGATCGTAACTCCTCTCACCGCGGTTACGCATAGGCCACATACTTATGTTTAGGACAAGCCTATGTGTCGGCCGTCATTCTCCGCTGGGTGCCATGCAGACACTGACCTCGCTCATTTTGGTCGTTTAGGTTCGCTTCATGATTCTCGTGCGGCAAGCCCATCGGCTAGAATATCCACTGGGATCATACCTGCAATCACACATGCGGCTTCATAAGATGTTGTTCGGTAGGTGTAGCATGTTCGGAGGGTATTTAGTTGATATGCAGTTTGAAGCTGTCTACGATTTTCATCGCCGATGCCCATACTGCTTCCGCGTATAGGAAAAGAGAGCTGATGACTCGCGAGAAAAGTAATCGCGCGCTACTAGGACCGTCTATATTTGGGAGCATCCTTGCAAGTGTTGAGCTGTTATTTGTTTCCGCTGCTTTGTAAAGAGCACCAATTCCGTTTTGTATTCGGTATGGTCCAGCCCGTGGCCTTTAAGCCAAGACTTGATCATCCGTATAGTTTTGCTCGCATAGATTTCTACTTCTACATCTGGGAATCCGTCGACAACGGCTTGCTTAGCTACTGCGGGACTCCTGCTGTTATATCATACATCTTCTACCTTTGCGTTTGTCCTGCGATAAGTGCTTCGATGATACGATTCATCCGGCAGAATTAAATGAGTTATTTATATCGAGAGTCAGTTCTAGCTAGCTAAAAAAACAGTTATTATTACCTTTCTTCATACTCGGGCTTGCTTCTTCAGCGTTGACTTAACAATACATCAACGCTCGACCAGTAGTTAGGATTGCGCTTCCGAGAGTTTGCATGTCTGGGCATGGAAGTATCAGATCACGTACATCTGTTGGGATAGTTGCGACGCTTTTTCTACGGCCGTTCCAGTAAATTCGATGTTCCACCCCTATACCTCCAGAAATGTGTCCTCATCAAGTGCTCTTGGTGACCAACCTGATTTTGGTTTCTTCAGGTGATTGCTAAGCGTATATTCATCGCTAACATGCCAGTGTAGACGTTTGACCAGTGGGTGACTTATGAAATTAAGAACACGATGGAGTTTAGTTCTCCACGAAAAAGACCAGGGCCAGCGTGACGTTTGGGTCGGAGTGGATCTCGAGTAGAATTTATCCCCTTTCCCCTTTCATTTGTTTCCAATTTTAGGGTTGTGTTCTTTAGCGTCTTTCGCTAGTCTGTTTAGCATTTTGCAATCCTCTGGTATTGTCAGTGGATTGGTATAATAGCTATAAATGTGAAGGTCACTGATCTTAACCTTCATAAATTCGTGTTTACGATGCTTCATTGGTTGTTGTAAGGCTGATGGAGGCTTTTGTATTGTCGGCAGGTAATAGTAATTTCGATTTTATATTCATTCACTTTCAGTCCTAGCAGGTCCTGGGCGGCTTATCAGTGATTTGGGTTCAGCTGGATGACTCTCATTTACGTAGGTTACTTAAAGAGATCCTGTGGAGGTGGATACTTGGTGCTACCCGTTATGTGGTTGCATTCGCGATCTTTGATTTCCCTGCATAGAAAACAGTGGGCGTTGTTAGTGCAGTCTTTCACCAAATGATTTTTGCTTCGACATCTTCGACAAATTTTTCGAATTCTAGGTATTTGAAACACTTTTTTAGAGGAATTTGCTCGACTGCACACGGCCCAACCGATGCGGACTTTACTCGCGGACAATTCTTTTATAGCTTAAGTCACATACATAGTTACGGACGCTATCTGTGTCCAACTACCCGCTCTCCTTAGGCTCTTAATATCCATTTCCTACACGTTCTCCAGTTTCAGTTGGTGTTTGAGGGCAGCACAAATCTTCTCCTTGCCAGTGATTTCGTCAAGATCTTTAGACTCTATCGTAACTACTGGCCGACTTACGCGAATGGTGACTTGCTCGCCTAGTGAGGCTCTGATGTTTTCTGTAAGTGGTTGTGATTCTTCTTTTCCTCAGATAGTTCGAAAAGCAATCCTTCATTTTGTGTTCGTTTAATTCGCGCTACATTGTCGCTAAGCTCCTTCAGCGTAGGATCTGCCTTAACACTTCGTAAACTATCAGCATAGGACATACCTTCTTTTGCTGTTTCGTTTCGCGATCATCCTCCTTTTTTAACTTCGCTTCTTCCTTGATTTATTCAGAGTTCAACTTGGGTTCGGCTCACCCTAGCGTTGCCGATATTTTGGCATGGATCCTTCCTTTTTAAGGTTTTTTTGTGAAACAAAACTTTATTCGAATCGAACCGATGTCTGTCTGTTCATCTGTTAGTCATAAAGCAGTGTAGGAGTATTGGGCTCTGGACGTTGGATGTCCCGTGAGTAACTACGTAGCCTATATTGCGTCAGTAGTTCCGCAGTTATTAATAAACCCACTTGATTCACAGTTATTTGAAAGATTTCTCGAATACGGTCGTCAAGAATGCGTTCAGAAATCTTCATGGTAATAGGACAACAACCGGATTGGACGGTAATTTCAATATTCCGTTGGACTACGTTTTCTTCCATATTGGAAATATGGTATTTTCTTGCCAGTCAGATGGTGTTCTAGCTTCCTCAATAACCCGATTCAGCGAGCCATTTTGTTGCGTCCCAGCGCTTCGTTTTCCAGAGCTCAGATCTGATGGTCCTGTTGCTTTCCTCAATGTTGCCGCTCGCAACAGCAGTGTTTGATAAATAGATATAGATCTTTCTCATCTTCCCGAGTGTGCAGTTTATCGCAAATGTATTTATAATGGACCGCTCGGGTGACAGCGATCGCTTTCTTTCCTTCCCGGTTGGCATTCTTATAAAGTTGTCATTTAGCGAGCGGGGTATCATCCAGAAGCTTATGGTAGACGCCTTTCTTTCCACACACTTTTATTTCAAAATCTTTATTCCAACGCCAAGTATTTCGTTTGATAAACCACTTACCTGGCTTGGTGGATCCCAGGGTTGAGCTTTGTGGATCGTATCTTCAACTTGATTCCACGGTTCTTCCACATTCGTATCAGTTGTTAATCGTCTAAGGGAGGTCATTTCATCTTTATTCTCATGAAATCACCACCATTTAATGCGCGGCGGGCCAGTGCGTTTCTCACGCTATTTTATTAGTGGCTTGATTAGGAAGACAGCCATCAACGATGCTGACATGCGATACTCTCATAGGCAACCGTTTTACAGTCAGTGATGGTGGAAAAATGTCGTCGTCTGAGAATAGTCGATTTGCGTTTTACTATTCTCACTATAAATTAGAAGAAGATAAGACAATCGTTTGATGAACCCCGTCTTCATAATTATACGCTCGCCACCCACGTTGCCACTCCAACCCGTTTGCCTCATGACACCAGTTAAGACCATTAAGTGCACCTGCAATAATGACATAGTCATCTGCGGGCGCGTAAAAGTTGTGAAGATGTCAGAAGGCATCTTTCTTGGCATCAGGTCGACCTGTCTGTGGGTCTCAGCTGTTCTCCGGGACTAATTTATTTTTATACGTTAAATTGTTTAAAAAATGATGGCCTAGTGGTTATTATACGTATATTTTTGCTGACGTATCACTGAAGATCCTAAGCTAAAATATCGCAAACAAATATGACATCAATCATGGACCCCATTTTTCTTTTTCGAAAAGTGTTGACGTACCCAGTGTTTTCTTTCAAGTTTAAGATTCAGAGAAGAAAGAGCTTTGAGAAATACACGGCCATTTCCATTTATTTTTTCGGTTGTCCCATTTTCCATGACATGCCTTGGAATCGATAGCTATTATCTTAGGGCTACGGTCTTTTGCATCCATCGCTAGCTTCTCCACCATAGATTGGAACTCCTCCTTCGTAAGGTTTTTTGTTTTCGTGAAGCCACTTTCGAGGATCATCATGGTTCCTTCTATGACTGGATTTCAGTGTGTCCATATCACCGTTTATCCGCTCTTATCCGCAAATTAAATACCAGTGTCTAGATCCTTGTGTCGCTCGCAGACAATGACGATTTTGCTTTCCAATACCGCTTGGGAGAGCAGATCCTGAATCGCTTGTCAATGGTTTAGGTTTAGCTATAACAACTTCATTTGTGCATAGTGCCGAATGCCTTCCTAACACCGGACATGTGCTACTTCCAGTGGTATGGGCGCTGTCAATGTCACTTATTTGCCTGCAGAACAGACAGTTGTGTAGTCGCAGTCTATTGCAGTAGGGCCTTTTTTCTGCATTTCCGATCGGACCTATCATGTAGACTACTACATTTTTTCGACAAGTATCCAAATTCAAAGCATCTGAATCATTTTTTTAGAGCTATTTGCTCTCGCAGTCGACAAACTACCCAAATAATCAGGATAGCTCTTTTCGCCCTTTCAAGAGTTACACTTATCAACTCAATTTATGTACCGCCATATGGCTGCCCGTAAAATATCTGCCTCCTGCACCGACTGTATTCCTTGCTGGGATCTTAAGGTTTGGCTATTTCCCTCCTTCGTAGTAATCTTGTGTAAGTCTTTACACTCAATAACGCGATTTTTACATAGCTTTACTTCTGCTCCCTCTCCCAGTGAAGACTCGATTTTTTTCTACAGGTCTTCTAACTTTTTTCGCTTGGTTTAAATGCTAGCAATAAGTCGTCCTTCTGTGTTCACCTTTTGCTCTTCATATTATACTTTTACCCAGCTCTACCAGAGGGTTGTTTGTCGTGCGCAGAATGTTTGCGTACGTAAGTTTACTTTTTTGGTTATTATTAGCGCATGTAGCAGACCTTTTTTCTGCAGGTTTTTTTCTATTCAACCTTGGTCCAGGTGGAGCCTTGAATACACTTTCATACTTGAAGCGCCGAGGTTCCGGTTTCCACTTGTTTATCTTTTTTGAAGATATTACCGGGCGCTCTTAGAGTTTCATTTCAAGTTCAGACAGCAGAGACGACGAATAGATCTCTGATTTCTATGTTAAAACTGCCAACTAGCTAACGTAGCAGCACTTGTTGACTGATATTTCTATAGAGCCATACCTAGGGCGGTACGGATGCTATTCAGTAACATCTCATGTGAGGTATATTCGGAATACTATCATTCCTTTTAAATCAACATAAATATACGATATATCCTTTATGTTTTCTTTCAAATTTATAAGCGTAATGTTTTTAAGTTGATGTATCTTCTTCTTTATCAAGTTTAAGTCCGGAGAATTGCCGGGCCATCCAGATTCAGTGAATTTAGATAATTCATACTAGCTATGGATGTATCGCAAGATGCGACATCCTGCATAAAGGCATGTTGTGTACACAGACGCTACAGATTGCTGATATATGGCACAAAGACCCTTTGTATTAAGTTAATGAAATCTCCAGATCACGGTATATCTTCAATAAATTGTATTGGATCAGGTCCTTCTTCAGGAATGCAGCTACAAATCATTAATACTGGTGGATATTTAATCTTTCTAACCATACATGGATCAGAAAAATGTTCACCCTTTCTTCTCTAAACATAATTTGCCAACAAGAGTACGTTCTGTGAAGCGGTCAAGAGGCTATTGGGGGAGAATGCTATTGTTTCCACCCCAGAGCCCATGTGCTCTCTATAAATACGGGATCTTGACTGCCGCACAGAAAGGGTCAAAGTAGAGGAGGCGCTAAAGCGTGAATGTCCAGAGGTAAACAATGCCCGGGTAGGTGTCACCTCTGTAAATGCTCGAGGCCGAAAGCTCGCAGTGGTGTAAGTCCCCGAGCAATATGCGAGGAAACTCCTTAGCAGTGGGAGAATCAAAATCGGATAGGTATTATGCAGGGTGCGAATGCGGATAGTCCCCACCAAGTGCTATAGGTGTCTGGACTATGGACACACGTCCACACGTCAGTAGCTTGCAAGGGACCAGACAGGAGGACAGCACGCCAGAGATGCGACCAAGTGGGTCATCAAGCGAACACCTGCAAGGAAAGCGAGAGTTGCGGTCTCTGCAGGGATTGTGGTGCGGCTGGTGAAAGCGTCGCACACACTGCGGGCTCGGGACGGTGTCGGAGTGTCGGAATTGGAGAGGACTAGGGTGCGAACGGCATGATCCGCATTTTGCTAATTAACATACACCGGAGTGCAACCGCTCACCAGTTGCTAGCACAGTTCGTTGCGGAAATAAATGCTGATCTAGTGCTGATTAGCGAGCAATACCGAAACAAGGACCCGTCCTCATGGTATCTCGACTTATCGGGTACCGCTGCCATCTGGGTTCGGGACAACGTTCGACTTCGTCTGGATCCGGTGTTTAGGGATAACGTTTTCTAGCGTTTACCTGACGCCGAACGAGACGATGCCAGACTTTCGGCGCCGGCTAGATGCTCTGGAGGACGCCGTTTCGAACATGGAGGGACTAATCCTGGTTGGCGGCGATTTTAATGCAAAGGTTCATGAATGGGGCACGCCTCAGTCAGACTTCAGAGGGAAATGGATTATGGAAATAGCGGCGAGAACCGGGCTCATAATTTTGAAACACCGGATCCACGCTAACGTTTCGGCGCCCAGGCTGCGAAGGAAGTATTCCTGACGGAATCTCCGGCATCATCGGTGGACGGGTGGCGAGTCCTAGAAGACTTCTCGGCAAGTGATCATCAGTACATTGCGTTCGAAGTGGTTGTCGCTACTTTCCGGCGAGCACTAACACGACGCTCCCCCTGCGGGTGGAATGTCGCGAGGGTGAACATCGGGAAGTTCGTCGAAGCTCTTGGAGCAGGTAGGAACGCGCTGAGGGACACTCCAGGGGGTGGTAGTGTCGCAGCTGACACCGTCGTAAATTCAGTGATGAACCTGATAACGACGGCGCGTGAGGCTTCCATGCCCAGGAAAGGCCCCAGGCGCGACAAACCTTCAATGTATTGGTGGAGGCAGAAATTGCCGACATACGGATGGAGTGTCATAAGCTCCGCCGTTCGGTACAACGTTTGCACGCCAACGAGGAGTCATGTGCTATAAAGGCACAATATATATCAGCAAAAAGAAGACTCCGCAGGGCTATAAATAAAGGCAAAGCTCGCGGCTGCCAGAACCTTGTTAACGAGGCGAATGAGGACCCGTGGGGACTTGGCTATAAGCTTGTCACCCGGAAAATCGGGGCTCTGCGGAAGCTCTGCATACTGAGCACTGACCAGATGGACTGCATTGTGCGGGCATTGTCCCCCAGACACCCTGTCCGGATTAATGTAAATAGCGCGGAAAGCGTCGTCCCTTTTCACGATGAGAGGACTCGAAGAAGCGGTTTTCACTATGAAAAATAGGAAGGCGCCAGTTCCTGATGGCATCCCGGTGGAAGTTTATAAACTGGTGTTCCACCAACGGCCAGAATTGCTGCTTGAAGTGTTCAACGCGTGCTTGAAGGAGGGCATTTTTCCTTGCCGCTGAAAAGTGGCCAAACTCGCGTTGATCAGTAAGGATAAAGGAGGCCCGGAGCTACCGTCTGCATACTGACTGCTGTGTATGCTTGACACGGCCGAAAAAGTGCTCGACAAGCTCATCAGCGGTAGATTCGCTGAAGCGAGCCGTGCTGCCGGGGACTTATCCGCAAGGCAGTTCGGGTTCGGGATGCTGCGATGGAGGAGGTCGTAGATGCGTTTAATCGAGCCGGGGCACACAGCCGCCGATCTCGACTGATAGTGTTCCTCATAACGCTTGATGTCAGAAATGCCTTCAATTCCGTAAGATGGATAGATATGCTAAGCATACTAGAGAGCTACTTTCACGTGTCAAGCTATCTCTTGCGGATATTGAGGAATTATCTGAAAGACTGCTCCCTGCTCTATGAGACGCTAGAGGGCCAGAGGAGGATGGAAATCACGTCGGGGGTAGCACAGGGATCCATTCTAGGACCGGACCTCTGGAACGCTTCCTACGATAGTCTGCTAAGACTCGATATACCTGAAGAGTTGCTCCTGGTCGGTTATGCAGACACGGTGCGGCACTTGTTGCCGGACGCACTGTTGAACAGACGCAAAGCAGACTCGGCATATTGATGGGACGGGTAAGCGGATGGATGACTGCTTACGGTTTCAACCTTGCGCTGGAAAAAACCGAAGTAGTCATTTTGACCAGAAGGAGAATCCCGACCCTGCGTCCCATATCGATCGGCGAGTCGACAATAAAGTCAAAAACAGCGGTTAAATACCTTGGTTTAATGCACGAAGATGAGTTTCTTCGAGCAAATCAAAGCAGCAGCGAGAGTGATCCCCGTCGCCCTCCTTGCCAAGGAGCGCAAAGCTATCTTCCGTCGTAAGGGCGAAAACTTAAGAGAGGTGATTGCCGATGAGGAACGTCAACGCACCCTTACCGAGTGGCAACTTTCTTGGCAAAATGAGCCAAGGGGCAGGTGGACTGCGCGGCTCATCGACAAATTAGACCCGTGGTTGAATAGAACGCACAGTGAGATTGATTACTTACTTACCCAACTTCTAAGTGGGCATGGAGGTTTTCAGGCTCTTCTTATTACGAAGAAGACTGAACTCGACCGGCGGAGGGATCGGACGGTAAGGGGTTCTTTGAACTAGCAACTCCCTTCCTCCCCTCTCCTCCCGTTGGTGGAAGGAATTCCCTGACTTTAAGGTTCCCAAAGCCGGAGAGCGGGAAGGCTAGCCCGAAGTAATGTGTTAAACGGTTCCAGACTAGCTCTCTGATGACAGGGAGGTGTTTAGTTGGTAGTCGGCCAGCGTACTGTTGTGAGAGTCCAACACTCTGTGCGTAACACTCACCCAACTACCAAAAAAAACATAATGCCTCTAGACGAAATTCGTAACTAAAGATGACTTACAGAAAAATAAAAACAAGTCGGAATACCGGAAGCTCGCGCTTCGGGTATAAAGGTTTTGTGTTCATCTTATGTAAGAGACGCACATTTCTCTGTCCGTATATAGCTACAAATCCAACATAATCCTTCATATTTTTCCAAACTACGAGACATACGTACATATTAGAGCCATAGATATCACGCTCACCCTAAACAAACAAACTGCCTATTACCTGCTGTACACATATATGCATGTATCTAAATTTATCGTACCCATATTTCCGATTTATGTCTTATATCTATCTGAATTAGGCACTAGCCGCAAAGTTCATTAGCACGCATATATTATATACCTACATATACACATGTCTGGTTGACAAATAACTAAAAAACTAAAACAAAATAATTGTCTGCGACCCAATTCATAAGAATTCATTTCGTTGTGGTATTGACGAATTGATATGTGATGATGACGTCATGCGGGTTGTAGAGTGCACGAAATTCACAAAAAATTGTAAAGTTTCACCCCCAATAACTTTGTTAATAATAGTTGGATTTTCTTCAAACTTGACCAAACTGTGCATTATATTCTTCGTTACACTCATGCCAAATTTTGTATTTCTGGGATGAACATAAGGGGGGGTGCCGGGTAAATTTCTAAAATGTGGAAATATACTATTATTAACTTTATTTGTGCAGATATCGGAACCGGATATATTTTGAGGCCTAGATTTCGTAGAGATGCACCACTGTGATTTTTTCCAGATTTTTCGGTTGGATAGGTTCTGAGAACGAGACCTGTTACACTTTTTGTGGGTCATATTTTCAACCCTTACTCCCCTATCTTTCATCTAATATCAAATATTGAACCAGATTCGAAAAGTACTAATTGAGACCTTTCATTTGATACCCTACTTGGCTACATTCTGTGAAAAAAAAATTTGCACCCTCCATTCACATGTACGGAGAGCCCCCCCTTAAACTTAACGCAAGATGGCGCCACTTACTGCATGTAAAGGGATCACCAGATTACATACTCTCACTAATTTTCGTGACAATCGGTGTAGCCGTTTCCGAATAAATTGGGTGTGACAGACAGACAGACAGACAGACAGACAGACAGACAGACAGACAGACAGACAGACGGACAGACGGACAGGCAGACACCGTCACCATCCTGTGAGGAGTGGCCAGATCTTCCATCAGGCGCGACCCCAGGTGGCGGATAGGGGCATACCTATTGATGTGTAAATATGTGTTCATGCACTTTTCTTTTCTGACTGTGCATGGGCTAGTGTTTGCTCATCTCTGGTGCGCGGACCAAAATGGCTATGGGAAGGATACCCAGAACATAAAACCACCATGGAAGACGAGAGAAGGAGTAAACTTACGGTGCAGGGGCTCGGAACCCCAGTACCGGCGGCTTTTGGGAGTGAGCAAGCGGGCTCCCGGTCGTCGATATCCCTCGACCGCAGTGCCTCGGTGGTGGACAACTTGGCCACCTTGGCATATAATGTTACAAGTAATTTGGATCTGGAGAAGGAAGTGTTCAAGCGAAGTACGACCTTACCGAGAACACCAGTAGCAAGAACAACCAAGGATGAACTGAAGATGGATCGTTGGACGACAAAAACTGTAACAACACCCACCGCATATGTTCAAGATGCGCGACAGCAAGAGGTGCTCCAGGAACAAGATAAGGATCCATTCAAAAGAAGCTCATCAACTTTGAGATCTCCACCAATGCCAAAGACGATGAAGGACAAAGTACAGGCAAGGTCAACAAACGCCAAAAGTGAAGGACCGTGTAAAAGGGGTAACCCTGCCGGGACTCATAGGGAACAGAGTCCTGATCTGGAGGAATTACCCTTCACCCAGCTTGGGGCAAAAATAGTTGAGTTGTCCGAGTTTATCAAGGACAAGCACAACGTGCACCAAGCCATAAAGAATATGGTGAGGGCTATTAGAGTGCTCTACAATAGATCACAGGAGGAAAAGAATAATAAGGACACGCCGAACCCCGCTGTGCCAACAGTATCACAAGCGACCCAAGTGACGCCTAACCGTACTACCATCCAATTCCAGCGAAATAAGCGAGTACGTGAAAAAGAGGGGGATCCTGTAAATAATCAGCAGGCGCCTAAGAGAAAAAAAGGAGGACAGGACATGCTGAAAACCAACACCAACAGGCCAGAAGGAGGAAACCGTACAGCGAATCTAGGAAACTCGACCAGCGTTGCGAAGCCCAAGACCAGCGAAAACGATGGATGGACTAAAGTTACCAACAAAAAAGCGGAACGAAAAGCAAAAGTGCGAACTCGTCCAGATGTAATTGTTATCTCCAGTAAGGGCAATCTGTCCTACGCGGAGATACTCAAAAAGGTCAAAGCGGATCCCGACCTGAAAGATCTGAGCGGAAATGTAAACCGAATCCGAAGAACCCAGAAAGGGGATCTCATGTTCGAGCTGAAAAGATCCAGCGTGGGCAAAACTGATGACTTTCGCACTCAAGTGAAAAACTCACTTGGGGAGAATGCCGCAGTGCGTGCCCAAAAACATGAGATCTATATTCAGTGCAAGGATCTCGATGAGGTAACATCGAAAGAAGAAATTTGTACTGCTCTGAAGGAGCAATTCAAGTTGAAAGAACTCACCGAGGAGTCAGTTGTGGGCTTGCGAAAAGCCTATGGTGGTACTCAAACGGCCACAATACGAGTACCAGCGGAGGCGGCACAGATGTTGTTGGCTGCCCGAAGGGTTCGGATTGGATGGGTTGTTTGCCGTTTAAGGGAACAAATTTCACTGAAGAGGTGCTTTAAATGCCTTATGTTTGGGCACTTCGCGAAGGCATGCACCAGCAGCATTGATCGATCCGATCGATGCAGAAGGTGTGGGGAGAAAGGTCATATTGCCAGAGAGTGCAATAGGGACCCCAAATGCCTATTGTGCGAAGTAAAAGAGGGACAAGATAACCGGCATATTGCCGGAAGTGGTAAATGTCCGGAATTTAGGAAGGCGCTCACTGCAATGAGAAAATGAGGTTTATCCAAATAAACCTCAATCATTGCAGGGTCGCTCAGGATTTACTTGAGCAGACCACGTTCGAATCTGAGATGGAAATCGCCATCATAAGCGAACCGTATAGACACCGTCACGGTGGCATATGGGTCAAAGATTCGACTGGGGGAGCGGCGATATGGGCTTGCGGTCGACAGGCCATACAATGTACTGCAAGTCAAGCAGGCAGTGGCTTCGTGTGGGCGAAAATAAGTGGTGTATATGTATACAGCTGCTACGCCCCGCCAAGTTTGACACTGTCTGAATTCGAGCAAATGCTTGATAATCTTGTTCTCGACGCGAGGGGACGTAGTCCAAAGGTGATTGCTGGTGATTTCAATGCCTGGGCCCTAGAGTGGGGTAGTAGGGAATCAAATGCTAGGGGACGCAGTTTATTAGAAGCTTTTGCGCAGATGGACATGGTTCTGGCCAACGAAGGTGCTGTAAACACCTTCCAGAAAGGGGGGTCAGGCTCGGTTGTAGACCTGACCTTTGTCAGCCCTTCGCTGGCGCGTGGTATGTCCTGGTGCGTCAGTGAACGCTACACCCACAGCGATCACCAGGCAATCTTCTTTGAGACATGTGTCGAGCCACAGGCCAAAGAGCTATCATGCCCGAAACCGAGAAAGATTTCAGGCTGGTCTGCAAAATCTTTGGATGAGGAGACCTTCATAGAGGTGTGGTTAGATCAGCCTGATAAAGCAGGCACCTCTACGGAAAGAGCCGTCCATCTGGCTCAATGCATTGCCAAAGCGTGTGACGCGTCCATGCCTAGAAGGTGTTCATTCCCCAGTAGAAGACCAAACTACTGGTGGAATGATGAACTGACCGGCCTTCGATCAGCTTGCCACCGAGCCAGAAGAGTGGCTCAGAGGGCGGTAGGTAGAGTCGAACAGGGACAAAAGGAGCGCGCCTATAAGGCAGCCCGCAAAAACCTCAAGCTCGCCATCCAGCGAAGCAAGAGGGAGTGCTTTAAGGAGCTCTGCTCAGAAGCGAACATAAACCCGTGGGGGAATGCCTACAGAATCGTGATGGGACGATTCAGAGGCCGTTCATCTCCGCAGATCACGTGCCCCACCCTCTTGCTAAAAATCATCCAGGGGTTATTCCCCCAGCAAGAGGAGAGCACCGACACATTCCAACCACCTCTGAATGTGGCGGCAATTCCGCCAGTCACCAGAGACGAGCTGTTGGATATCTGCGGTAGAATAGGAGACAACAAAGCGCCGGGCCTGGACGGAGTACCGAATAAGGCCCTTAAGCTTGCCGTGAAATCCAGACCGGACATGTTCGCTGAGTTGTTCGAAGCGTGCATGTCCGAGGGGATATTTCCAATGGCATGGAAGCGGCAGAAGTTGGTACTTCTGCCTAAACCAGGTAAACCTCCAGGTGAACCGTCGTCATATCGACCCATATGTCTCCTGGACACGGTGGGGAAAATGCTAGAGCGGGTAATCTACAATAGATTACTCCCGGTTGTTGAGAGCCAAAGCGGCCTTTCGGATCGGCAGTATGGGTTCCGTAAAGCCAGATCAACCATTGATGCCATCAAATTGGTTACTGGCTTGGCCGAAGATGCAATTCACGGAAAGGGTAGTACCAGCAAATATTGCGTGGTAGTAACCCTGGATGTGAAAAATGCATTCAATTCGGCCAATTGGAATCTAATACGGAAATCTTTAGCGAAGGTTGGTATTCCCGCCTATCTCGCTGCTATCGTCGATAGTTATTTAACTGAAAGGAGGCTCTGGTATGACACCGATGACGGACCGCAGGAGTACGTTGTTTCCGCGGGTGTCCCGCAGGGCTCCGTATTGGGCCCACTACTGTGGAACATCATGTACAACGATGTATTTAATCTTCCCCTTCCGGGGGAAGCCACAGTGGTGGGTTACGCTGACGACATAGCGCTGGTTGTTGTCGCAAAGCATCTTGAAGATGCTGAGTTATACTCAAGTGAGGCAATCGGTGCTGTTAAAAATTGGCTAAAGAGCTCTGGTCTGACACTTGCGGAGGAAAAAACGGAAGCGGTCCTCATCACTAAGCGCCGGAAGAGAGATTACACCTGTATTAGAATCGGGAATCATATCGTCACTTCCAAGCCGACCATCAAATACTTGGGAGTGGTGATAGACAGGAAACTTAGCTATAAGCAACATGTGCGGTATGTTTGCGACAAATCATCCACTGCAAGTATGGCCCTGGCAAGGATGATGCCGAACATTGGAGGGCCACGGCATACCTCTAGGTTGCTTATAGCCAGGGTGGTGACCTCGATCATGCTCTATGCGACCCCAGTTTGGAGGGAGGCGTTGTGGATGTCAGGGAACGCTACCAAACTGAGTTCAGTCTACAGGAGGACAGCCCTGAGGGTATGCTCTGCCTTCAGGACTGTCTCAGATGATGCAGCATTCGTCATCTCTGGAATGATGCCGATTGACATCTTGGCAGATGAGATGGCGAACATATACAATGCAAAGCCAACCTCTTCGTCATCGCGGACGAGGAAGACTGAAAGGGAGAGATCCATAAATAGATGGCAAGAGCGGTGGGAACGCTCGGGAAAGGGCCGGTGGACGCACAGGCTCATTCCTGCCATCAAGGAGTGGTTGGAGAGACGACACGGTGAGATTAATTATAATCTCACCCAGTTTCTCACGGGGCACGGAGGATATCTCCAATACCTTCACAGGTTTAAATTGGAGACCTCACCCGATTGTCCAAATTGCAATGGAGTCCCAGAGGACCCAGAGCATGTATTCTTCCACTGTCCGAGATTTGTGGAAGAAAGGAGGAATCTAGAGGAGACTCTAGGGGAGGTGCTGGTACCAGAAAATCTGGTGCCGAAAATGCTAGCACATCAAGAGAATTGGGATGCGGTAAACTCCATGATCGCATCTATCCAAAATAAATTGCGAAAAGCAGAGGAGAGGAGAAAAACGCGGTCACGTGCGCCGCGTATAGAAGAAAGGTGACAAAGCTAGAGTGAGCTGACTCCGCCCCGTGATGTAATACCTTATGGTGGTTCCGCGGGGCAGGGAGGGAGTCGGGGGTGGTTTTAGTGGGTAAAAATCCCACACGCTGGTGTGTCCAGACCAGTGTCTTTTTGAAGATTTCCACCTCCTCAACAAAAAAAAAAAAAAAAAAGACACCGTCACCATTCTAATAAGGTTTTGTTTCACACAAAACCTTAAAAAGCCGACATCCCAACATCCCACCCTAGGTTATGGAAAAACAAATGGAGGTGACAATATATTTTGATTTTTCCTCACAATCAAAAACCCTGTGTTATATTATAGTAAATTTTCTCAAAAAAGTTCATGGTTTACAATTCGATGGGCAGATACTGTATATACCTAGCAGATATTTGGGATTATCAAATGCGTCTTTAAAGCATCTCTAAATTATATATTAGAGCTTCAAAGTGAATTTCATTAATCCTTCATCATTTTAGAAAATGTAAGAATTGATTATGTGCTTTAATCAGAACTGCTTTCGTATTGAATTTTAATCATAAATGGAAGACGATAGCTTATAAATTGAACTTAAATTTTTTGAAAAGTGAGTCAAATAATATCATTTGCATGGATAAACAGAAATCGATATTTACATACGTATGTAGATCTCCACATGCTACTGAAATAATTTGTTGCAATTTGATAGGATTTTTAGGTCAACTAAGCACATTCGATGGTTCTCACTCAAATTCTCACCCACAAGATAAACAATCTCCGTTCAACCTCAAATGTAACTTAACCTTCAATAGATGGCTGATGGCACTATTAATATTATATTTGTTGTATCTCCACATATCACCCCATATCAGCCCTGCAGACGCACACACATCTTATTGATTTGTCATTTTCACCATTGCAAAAGTCCCTATACATATATGTTTTCACACACGATTCCGCTGGTTTCCATTTGAATCTCTGGAGAAAGTCTGCGCTAGAAAAATGTTTTTATAGGTCATCAGGATAATGTTGAAAGTTTCAACGAGCACGTGCTGGCATTATCGAATGTTTTGCACGATTGAATTTTAGTGGTGGCCACTGATATGAATTTTCAATATAAATCGATGATTTATTGGTTTATAATTTGCCAGCATGTCGGACAAAAAATCTATTTGCTGGCATTTGGGAAAGCCGAAAAACATTTCTTCTTTCGATAAGTTTTATTGTACGTGAAACCATTTTGTTATTTTTGGTAAAGTCCGAAAATTCTGTTTTCAGACGAGGATTTATTTTACTCGTACATATTTGTATACGAGTATATACTTCTATACTTTTACACTTTCTTCTATATTTTCAGGAGTAAGAAAAAAAATTATTATCGAAAAGTTTTCACAAAATTGCATCTGTAAGACCATATAAACAAAACAAGATTTTTTGAAGGTCCTTCGCGGGGCGCAATCGAACTTCCTTGGATCACTATCTGGAAACATAACAAGCAATTCGGGAACTGTAAGCTCGGTATGAAAGGTATTGCTGATCTCGCTTCCGATCTAAGAATTTCGATTTCTGTTTACAAGGTATTTTTGTGTCTATTTCCCATGTTTCTTATATTTGGTCATATTCATATTCCTTTTTTGGGTAGGGTAGGTGAATATTTCTACGCACCGAGTGTTAGACTGACGCAACCATAAACCACTCGGCTACAAACTAAACACTTCCCCGTCATCAATGAACCAGCCTATAGTTTGAAGGACTCCATTTTCTTCGCCAGAATATATATCACAAGAAAAAAGATGTTATCGGTATTGCCGCCAACTCATTGCAGAGTCCATAGTTAGGGAATCGGGCCTTCCCAATCTAACTCTCGAGTATAGCTAGCATAACGGCAATTCTACAGAATTGCAGATATTTCTGACCTTAAGGGTTACGGGGAGCAACACTCATCCTATATCAACGATGGGTGCTCCACTTCGATGATCAGCATCCAAAACCTACATGACAACATCACGTGTGAATCTCCCTTTTCTTAAACTGAATTGCCTCGTAGGTAAGCGTTGAATGCACCGAGTAGTATGTAGGTCCGGAGGATAGCGAAACACCAGTTTATATATATAATTCTGAAGAAGGTCCTAGCACTTTCTTATTTATCATAGAAAGGACTGCCTCTTCAAGGTCTTCCATAGTGAAAAACGGACCCTTCTCGACACCTTCCGCACTTTTGTCATCAGCTCGAATAGAGCCCATAGAGAACAATTTTCGGATAGTTCGGTCCATCTGTTCCATACATCGCGTCAGCGACGAACTGCGGAGTCTCCTTTTGGTTAATTCTCCTTTTGGTTAAACCATGTGTCAAACGACAAAAGTTGTGGCACTCCCTCTGCAGGTTAACATTTGCTGTCCTCCACCAATACATAGGAAACTTGCCACAGCTGGGTGCCTCCAAATTCTGGAAGTTTCGCAGACTTCCATTATTAGATTCACAACTGAATTTATGTCAACGCCAGCTATTACCACCACGCTCCCAAGTGTCTTATAGGACAGCTCTAACTAATCTAAGAGCATCGACAAACCCCCAATGTTCTCCTGCACAACATTCAATGCACAAGGAGAGCACCAGGCTGTGCATATCAGGAGACAGCGTCAACCAGTTCAAACGCGATATACTGATGGTTGCTCGCCCAGGAATTCTTCCAGAACTGGATACTCTTCCACCGACTACACCACTGATTTTGAGGCAAAGATTCCGTCGGGATTGCTTCCTTTGCAGTGTTACGGCCGGAAAGTTGGAATGCACCCAATGTTTAAAACTGTTAACCCCGTTCTCACTGCTATTATCAGACATTGTATTGTTACTGAAGTTACCTCCAACCCAGATTCCCACTAATTGCCTTGTTATATCAGTTTTTCGAGTGTCACAACACACAATGTAAACATTCCTGATTCATGTAGGAAGTAACAGGAGCCCGGGTCGAAGAATGGAATAACGACATGATTGATCAAAAGTTAAGTTTATCGGCTAACTGCGATTCCGAGGACGAGGAATTAAATATACGGGTTTACATACAGAAGTAATTAATTTTGCGAATTTTGTGACTAAACATAACTGAATCTTAAAGGCAAAGCCATAAACTTCCTGCAAAAGCTGGTAAAAGACAATCTAAAATGTATAATTTCAACACGTTCGAATCTTTGTAATTTACTTTCCTCATTATTTTATCTATTAGATAAGTAGGTACATGTATACATATATACAGGGTGCGGCAGCATAACTTTCTTTTTTAAAATGCGCGCCACTCAGCTAGTTGATGTCATAGCGGAGCGTTAGCGGTCTCATTCACGAGGGGATACTGTAAAGTTTTGTCCCGACACGGTTCAGTCGCCATCATGCGTTGGAATAGTGAGGAGCGTGCCTTTGCCGGTGAGGTTTACTTTTCAAGCGGATGTTCGCTTATTGCAACACAGCGTGCATTTCGGAATCGTTTTAATTTAGCCCCGTTGGCTCCCGTCCCAGACCGCAAATCAATTGTTACATGGGTCACTACATTCAGACAAACTGCAAGTGCATCAAAAGGAAGAACTGGAGTCCCTCGGCCCGTTAGATCACCTGAGAACATTGAAGCTGTGAGAGCGTCAATGTTGCGATCGCCACAGCGCTCTGCGCGCAAACACGCATCTGCCCTTGGACTATCCGATCGTTCTGTGAGAAGAATTCTTCGCGATGATCTTCATTTTCATCCCTATAAGATGGCGATAGTGCAGGAACTTTCAGAACGTGACTTCAATTCTCGGATGAACGCGTGTGAGCTTCTTCTTGATGTCGTTCCCGAGGGTGCTATTGTTTTTTTTAAGCGATAAAGCCCATTTTCATTTATGTGGGTCGGTTAACAAACAAAACATGCGCTACTGGGCTGACACCAACCCTCGAGAATTGCATCAAAAGCCGTTGCATTCAACCAAAGTCACAGTGTGGTGTGCAATTTCCTCAGCTGGAATTATTGGTCCCTGGTTTTTTGAGGAAAATGAGGTTACAGTGACAGTGAATTCGGACCGGTATGTAAACATGCTACAGAATTTGTTTTTCCCACGGCTAGAAAATCTGGATTTGGGGGACACTTGGTTCCAACAAGACGGTGCAACAGCACACACTTCAAGAGCATCGATGGCTGTTTTGAGGAAACACTTTCCAGAGCGCTTTATCTCAATTAGATGCGATTTGGAATGGCCGGCACGCTCTCCCGATCTGTCCCCTTGTGATTTTTTTCTATGGGGTTTTTTGAAATCCCGTGTTTATGTGAACCGTCCAAGAACCCTACAAGATCTGAAGACCAACATCCAAGAAGAAATTGCCAACATAACACCTGCTATACTAACAAGAGTCATGACAAACGCCAGAAATCGGTTTACGCAATGTATGCAGAATGGGGGACGTCACCTAACAGATTTGATCTTCAAAACAATGTAAATAAAAACTTTAGACATGTACCTACATTATAAAAAATAAATAAATATTTTCCGATGCATACAATAGTTTTTATTGAGTTCTGAAAAAAGGAAGTTATGCTGCCGCACCATGTATATGCATAACTAACCTTATATGAAATTCCTTTGAAATGTGATCATAGTCCTCATTTCGGTCATTATGCAAGAAACTAGAATTGACCACAACTTTTTATTTCTAATTCTCTATTAAGTTTATTTCAGCGAATATCGCAATTGAGAGTATTTTGGGGCCTAATATTTTTCTGTTAAGGGAAAAGGTGTAACAGGTGTCGTTCATCACCACGGTGCACCCATACAAAATCTAGACCTCAAAATACATCCCATTCTGATACATTATAATATAAAGTTATAATGGCTTGGATTCGTCAATTGTCTCATCCAAATTCCATCCGAATATTATGTCTAAACATGTGTAGTCATAACAAAATCCTATGGTGGTTATCACTTATAATATACAATTTGACGTCATCTAAGTACATCAAATGTTCCAGCTCGCACATAGGGACGTAGACCATATTTCAGTGCAAAACCATGCCCCCTAGCATCATTCAGTGGCCATGAGAGCGGGTGCAGTGGTATACAGAACCAAAGGGGATTGAGGGAATACGCCTGAAAGATACCTCTCCGCATGTGGATGGGCTCTGAGGTGTAGGTGCCTTCACTGGTACTTTACCGCCACTATTCCATGACTGTCGCCAAAAACTTGATTACTTTGGTATCAACGTAATACAGCTGTATAACAACGATTAGCCAAGTGTCTGGGATGCTATCAAGCCCTTGTCATAATCAATATAGCACCAAAGAGATTTCTCTTGGCCACTTGATTATGACCTTTGGTGTGTCCAGAATTTCAACTACTGTCTTACTGGGGATGGGATAGTTCCGGTAAACCCTCTGCACTTTATTCTTCACTCGTCTGCTGGCATTGCCAGTGCTGATCTCGATCAGTCTAGTAATGTCCAGCCTTAGTAAGCACGTTCCAGACGAGTTTTCCATGGTGGATATCTTTTCTTTGCGACTCGCTGCACAGTCACATGCGAGAATTGCGAAAAACGCTCGAAGAATCTCTGATGCAACATAGTAGGAGCGGATGATAAAGTGGCTCATTTCCTCAGTCCACTTCATCCGCTGCCTACGGTTTCGAGGCTGTGCTGTTCATTACGGAAGCTCGACCCAGTCACCAACTTAGACGACTCCCGGCGGCTATCCGTTCTGGCATTCAAATTTCTCTTTCTCCTCATTTTTTGGGTTTGAATTTTATACCTACTTGCGAGGTGTGGTGATAGCCTCCTCAGTGAGTAATCTGCAAGACTGAAAAGTTCCTGAATTTTTCTCACCTATCCTCTGAGATGCTGCGATGGTGTGCAGCCATTCAGAAGCTATCTATCTCTCCTCCTTTCACAAACGGGATTGGGACCGGCTTGAACTAGACTGTGCGAGAGTCCCAGGACATCAAGGCAAGTCGTGAGGGCTTTAAGTAAAATACCTGAAACTGACAATATTATGGAAACTACAACCATACGTTCGAGATGCCAAATTTCTTTAATTTCCCGAGCCAGTGGTTCCTAGTTCACCTTCTTCTCCATGTATTTCCGTTTAATGTTGTTATTATGGGGAACAGCAACATGAATAATATACGCGGAGCGACTCTTCTTGTCAACTAATAGCAGGTCAGGCTGGTTGAGTGGAATATGGAAATCAGTTAAAACTCGCCCGCCCCAAAACATGCTGTAAAATACTGCGGGCGCCTAGACGTCGAATCGCCCCACGACTGGTGGTTTTCGACGCCGCAAGTCAGACCTCAAATTTCTCTTGCTACCCATTTTTTGGTTTGCCATTTTATGCCTAGCTTAGCTATAGCTTTCTCGGATAGTAATCTGGAACACTGCAAATTTCCTGCACTGTCCTCATCTACCACCTGAGAGCTGTGGTGACGATCAGCCATTCACACTGAAGCTATCTATCACTGCTCTTTTCACAACCGGGTTTGGGACCGCCTACGACGGAGTTTTGGGTTCTTTATTATTTTCAGATTTTTAGAATGATCCTTTCATTTTTTTACTTTTATTTTTTTACCTTTATTTAAGCTTTTTAATTCTATTTATTTCTTCTTGAAAATTCACCCTTGCATGATTTCTATTATTGTATATGCTTGAATTTTAATATGAATTGTAACATAATGAATTCTAGTTAAATCTTTTGATTTGAGAACTTCCTCTTCTCCTATTCCTCTCCAACCCCGGAAAACTCACATTAACAAGGGCATCATGGATTCCAATGACCTGAAGATGCGAGGGAGAAAATCTCAAAGGCAGCCCCGAGTGTCACTTTTGCTTTTTAAGGTTTTGTTTGGGGCTGAAATGTCTCTCGAGACGCATTTTCTGCATTACATGTTGATTTTTTCCCACAAAACTTGGGCGTCATGGAATATTTCGAAAACTAGAACCAATTGAAAACAAGTCGGGAAACAGGAAGCTGAATGCTTCAGGTGTGAAAGGCTTGTGTATTTCTTTTAAAAAATGTTTACAGTCAATTACTGAACAATATAGTAATGTACTATTATTAAGTTTATTTGAACAGATGTCCATATAGGGGGGATTTAGAAGCCTGGATACCATATAGTGGCAAACTCTTGCTTTTTTTTAAATTTTTCGGTTTAGTAGTTTCTGGGAATAGTTCCGTGAAGGAAATTATCACTTTCGACCCACCGCATTCCCCACCATTCCAACAAATGTCAAAACTAAGTCAGGTTTCGGAAAGTACTAACCGAGGGCCTCATTTGATACGCAAAACCTTAAAAGCTTTTCGCTGATTTGGATTCAGCTCCCAATTTACCTTATAAGCAGCTTTTGGTTGCTCAGCTCAAAAACCGTGTACAATGAAGTTATTAGAATCGTATGTACTTCACTAAATGAAGAAGTAACAATTAAATGTTCATGGTTTCGAGAAAAACGTATTTGAAGTTTAAAAATGTTATAACTTTTGAAAATCATAATTACATATTTCACAAAAATGTTTTTAATTTCACTCTGCGACCCCAGCACCATTCAATTGCCCTTCCAAATTTTGCTGTTCCAGCTCTTTTTCAGTTGCTGTTATGCTGCGCAAAGTATCTTTGCCATATTGGAAAATGAGTATTTATGGGCTTAAATTTACTCCTGATGTTCTTATACAAGAGGTTCTTGGGAGGTTTTGGCTTATTTTAAACCAATATAAAGAGGTAGAGAAAGAACAGTTTCCAAACACGTATAACCCCTTACGTTTCGTCCCTAAATACAAAAGCTAATGCAAATCACAAATATTCTAAAAGTCCTGCGAAACAATCAGCGGTTTCACTCATAACAATATTGGAGATTTCACATGACCAAGTCTAAACTAATCGTAACTTGCAGATTGCACAAACTCCGGCTGAACTGTCCGGCAATTATTCGCGTACAAACATTGACGAGGGACGGAATCACTCCAGTCAGCTAAACAATTTTTGCACCTGCATATCGCGGCAGATAATATAATTGCATCCCTCTTAAACTTGAATTGCATTTGTCGCGCTAGTTACGGGATCATTACCCTAACGTTTAGCCATCGTCGGCACATTCATCCTAAATTCAAACTACTTACTTGCATAAATACAATTAATGTTATTTCATTGAACTTAACAATTGCTTACTACACATTTTCCAGAATTTGCACCTTGTATTACCTAGCTTAACACGTGCTATTGCATAAGCATAATTTTAATATAAATAGTAGATCGAATATAAGTACAGTAACTTGTTATAATCAATCAGCCAGCGAAAGCTATGCTCGAATAAATCGGTTTAGTTCAAATTAAGTTGTATTTTTCTTTATTTTTTTTTCACCGGTAACGACCACGTTACCATAACTGGCGCAGTCGCAAAAGTAAGGGCGGAGGACGGTACGATTTAGGATTCCTAGTACGCAGAAACGCAGAATTCCGAAGGATTATCGGTTCGCGACGGTTGATCGCTTACGGTTCAGTGTGCTAATTTGTGCAAGTGCAAGTGACAAAGGATAATTGTTGCGCAGAGCAGGCTCAGCGAAAGCATATCGCTACTCGAGCAAACAAAGCAAGGATTATGAGAGTCCTACTGATCATTATACTCAAGTAAGTTCTTGGTCATATGCCTCTCCCATCCAAATCGAAATCCCCATCCTCAAAACCCTATAACACGCTTCCTAGGCTATTTAGACGTAATAACTCTCCTACTAAATTAAGAAAATATAAATCCGATAGTGGTCATATAAAATCTCCCGCGAGTGAAAATATTCTTAGTGTTCCAAATCAATCAATCGTTGGCTCAATCTCGAAATTAACCAATTTATTCAGATCACGAAGTTTGTCTATATTAGTTAGTGAAAGTGAAGAAGAAAACAAAATAGAATATAGTATAATGGCTAACCCAGGTACAAGTTCGCAACCTCAGGTTACAACCATAGATATTTTCAATTCATTACGGGTACCGGACGCAATCAAGGATCTCCCAAGATTCGAGGGTAACCCGCGATTACTGTTTGATTTCCTTGGCAACGTCGACGAAATACTTTCCCTTATCGATGTTACAAATGGAACGCCATATGGCAAGTTATTATTGAGGGCCATTCGCAACAAAATTGTTGGAGAAGCGAACGAAGTCCTCAATATGTATGGGACACCATTAGATTGGAATCTCATTAAAACCAACCTAACCCTTCACTACGCCGACAAAAGGAATGAGACCTCCTTAATAAGGGACTTGCATGTGTTAAAACAAAATAATGATTCGGTGCAAAAATTTTACAGTGAAATTATCGAAATACTTAGTAGTATGAATAATCATGTGTGTATTCATGAAAGTGACCTCAATGTGATCTCTGCAAAAAAATCTCTTTTCGCAGAGATGTGCTTAAACACATTTTTATCGGGATTGAAAGAACCACTTGGGTCCACCGTTCGGGCTATGAAACCCACAACTCTAGCAGAAGCCTACGCATGCTGCATACAAGAGCAGAATATACTTTATACTAAGTCAGATTCGAACCGGAGTCTATTAAACCCAAGGTCAGTTAACCCGCTGAAACCCATCATGTTTCCCCAACAAAATAAGGATGTGTTTAAACCTAAACTTTTGTTTCCTTTAATACCCCCACAAGGGTTCTCGAATCCTCCGTTTAATCAACAATACAGACCTAACTTTTTACCTCAACAAAAACCATTTGGCATGTATCAACAACCTCAAAATCCTTTTGTCAGGCAACAACAGTTTAGACCTCCGCAGTATCCTCAGCAATTCCAACGACAAGCTCCATTTCAGAATAACTATCCTCATTTCCAACAAAGAGCTTCTATACCTAATAGACCAAGTAATGGACCTGTTTCAAAACCTGAACCAATGGAAATAGGCTCAGGTACAATTCGAAGAAACCATCCACAGCAAAGAGAACCAGGAAGTAATTTCTTCCGGTCAACCGGACCAGCTAATTTTACATCTAAAGAATTGTTCAATGTCGGGGAACAGGAGTCTAACTCACACTCCAAAACCCAAAAGGAATCCCTCTTAAACATTAATAGTGAGGAAGGTAACCCAACTAGCGTACCCTATAATCTCGAACAATATTATTCCCAATATTACTATGATGATGAAGACGTTTATTTTCTTAATCCCTACGAAAACTGCAACCAGAATAATTCCGAAGAAAACAATATTGATGAGGAAAATTTTCCTACGAATGCCTCCTCAACCCAATCGGATACCTAGATATTAACACACACGGTAACCTACTACCCTATGTTAGCATTTCCTCCCCTTTTGGACGTCCATTAAAATTTTTAATCGACACAGGAGCATCTTCATCATTCATCAACCCCGAATATATCAATCCGAGTGATATAAAATCAATTAAACCTATTTCGATTAGCACTGTTCTTTCTAAACACGAAGTCAAAGAAGAAGTTATCTTACCAAATTTTACTGAATTCAACCAACCCGGTAACTCGCGTTTCTTAATATTCAAATTTCACGGTTATTTTGATGGGCTACTTGGGATAGACATTTTGAGTAACCTCGGAGCTAAAGTAGACCTAGGCAACCAGGTGATAACGACTAACAATGCCGTACTCCCCTTGAACTTCAAACCGAACTTCATGTCTAACAAATACGTAATTTCACCCGAAACAAAAGTAATCGTAAAACTTCCTGTTGACATACAAAATGGAGATATTTATATTAAATCAACTAAAATCTCCCCTAACCTAGTAATCTCGGAAGGAATTTACAGCGCGGTTAATTGGTACGCACCAATTGAGGTTTCTAACCATTCACAAAAAGAACAAATCCTTTTAATTGAACATCCCCTTATGGCGGAAAAACTCTCAAACCGATACGAAGAAATAAATAACCTAAACATCTGCTGTGACAGGGATCAGTCACCACTGGCTCTACATGAGGATATTATTAACCTTCTTCGAGTGTCACATTTAAATACCGAAGAACAGAAAGGCTTGTTCAAAGTTTGTAGAGAATTTGACGATATCTTCCTCCGAGAAGGACAAGACTTGACTTTCACTAACCAAGTGAAACATCGCATCAGAACTACCGATGAACTACCCATTTATACAAAATCCTATAGATATCCTTTCATACACAAACCTGAAGTGCGTAATCAAATCTCCGATATGCTTAACCAGGGCATAATTAGACCCAGCTACTCACCATGGAGCTCCCCTGTCTGGATAGTTCCAAAAAAACCAGATGCGAGTGGTAAGCAAAAATGGCGATTGGTTATAGACTACAGGAAATTAAATGAGAAAACAATAGGGGACAGGTACCCACTCCCGAACATTAATGACATTTTGGACAAACTAGGGAAGTCTATGTACTTTTCGACATTGGATCTCGCTAGTGGGTTCCATCAGATCGAGATGGATCCACGCGACGTTTCTAAAACGGCCTTCACGGTCGAAGGTGGCCATTACGAGTATGTACGCATGCCATTTGGGCTGAAAAATGCCCCTTCAACTTTTCAACGAGTCATGGATAACGTTTTAAAGGAATTGCAAGGAACAATCTGTCTAGTGTACCTAGATGACATCATTATATTCTCTACCTCCTTGCAGGAACACGTAGAAAATCTTCGAAAGGTATTCCAGAAACTTCGTCAAGCAAACCTTAAGGTTCAACTCGATAAGTCCGAGTTTCTCAAAAAGGAAATAGCTTTTCTTGGCCACTTGGTCACAACAGAAGGTATTAAACCAGATCCTAGCAAAATCCAGGCTATCACCGACTTTCCCATTCCGAGAACCCCGAAAGAAATCAAATCATTTCTTGGGTTACTCGGCTATTACCGTAAATTTATTCGGGATTTTGCAAAATTGACCAAACCACTCACAGAATGTCTAAAGAAGGGACGACGTATTGATCTAAACGATCGCTATTTGAGAACTTTTAAATCTTGTAAAGATATTCTCACCAACGATCCCATTCTTCAACATCCGGACTTCAAAAAACCCTTTGTGCTCACAACAGATGCGAGCAACTTTGCAATTGGTGGTGTATTATCACAAGGGCCAATCGGCAGTGATAAACCAATCTGCTATGCTAGTAGGACCTTGACTGATACCGAGATCAACTATTCGACAATCGAAAAGGAGCTCTTGGCAATTGTGTGGGCCACTAAGTACTTTCGCCCATACCTCTTCGGTAGGAAGTTTACAATAGTGACAGATCACAAACCCCTTATCTGGATGATGAATCTAAAAGATCCAAATTCTAGACTGATACGTTGGAGGCTCAAGCTAGAAGAGTACGATTATAAATTGCATTATAAAAAGGGTATCCAGAACAGTAACGCAGACGCCTTAAGTCGAATAAAAATCAATAAAGAGACGAACAATAAAAACTTAACTGAAGTTTATGTTAATGATACTCCAGGTACATCCGCACAAAGTACTATGGGTTCCACTGTGCATTCCGCAGAAGAAAACCTTAATACAGGAATCCCTATTTCTGAACGCCCTTTAAACGAATTCTCTCTTCAATTGGTACTTGAAAAAACTAACAATAGACCCCAAACGATTCTCGAAATGCCATTCAGAAATAAACAGCGACGTATCATCCGAATGCAAGAATATACGGAAACAAACCTTATCGACATCTTCAAAAAATTTATTCCTCCCAATAGACTAACTGCAATATATACCACCGAAGAAATTTTCAGAATAATACAGGAAACTCATTCAAACTATTTTTCTCAATCCAAAAACTTTAAGGTCGTAAGATGCATGGAAATCCTAAAAGAAATAAGTGAGAACGATGCACAAGATGCTTTAATTACTGAATACCATCTAAAAAGTAATCATCGAGGAATAAATGAGGCTCTTGCTCATCTCAAGAGAGAATATTACTTTCCTTTTATGAAGAACAAAATCACACAAATAATCAACAATTGCGAAAAATGCCAAACACTTAAATATGACAGAAATCCTCAAAAACCGAAGCACCAAACCCCAGATCCTCCAAAAAAACCTTTAGACGTACTCCATATGGACATATACACAATTGACAAACGCTACATACTAACCATCATTGATAAGTTCTCAAAATTCGCGGCAGCCTACACTCTCGAAACCCGAAACAGCCTAAATATTATTAAATCCCTCAAACATTTCATCAGTCTACACGGGATTCCTAGAAATCTAGTCACAATCGTAACCGATCAAGGAACCGAATTTACATCTTCTATCTTCAAAGACTTCTGTAAACAATATACGTTAAATCATTACTTAGTTTCCTACCAGCAGACAAGCAGCAACGGACCTGTAGAAAGACTTAACTCGACTATCACTGAAACTTACAGAATAATACACGACAAACACCGAGACAAGGACCCAGAAGACATACTTAATGAAGTAATCATCACTTACAACAACGCTATCCATTCAGCTACGAAATACACTCCCTTTGAATTATTCTACGGCAGAACCTACAAGTTTGACAAAGACGCGAAGTACACTAGTAATCATGAATATCTAGAAAAACTTAGACAATTTCAAACACAACTCTATCCCGAAATAGAACGTTTACTACTTGATCAAACCAATAGACGATTAACAAAACTAAATAAAAATAGAGAAAACCCAGAAAATTACAATGAAGGATCGGTAGTGTTTAGAAGAGAGTGTAGACGAAACAAATTGAATCGAAGATTTACTAAACACAAAATTAAGAAGAATAATCTTGTTACAGTTATTACAGACAAAAACCAAAAATTACATAAGTCCAAAATTAAAAGAAAACGAAAATTTCAGGGAACTCTTCCTACTGACCATGGTAACCAGCCAGACGATGAACCTGCTAGACCTGACACATAGGAATGGACTACTTCCAATAAACTTGGGAAATGCACGTTTGATAACATCCTACAAAGACTTGATACACATCGTACAACTCGATAAATACAAGGAAAATATTGACAATATACATGACTCTCTAGCAATTTTCGACAATACTACAGAATATACAGGAATGGTAGAAATATTAAAAAGAAAGGTTGACGAAGTTAAAACTAAACTGGATGCAATGATGCCTCACAAACGGACTAAAAGAGGACTAATAGACGGACTAGGCACTATCATAAAAGGTATTACGGGGAACTTGGATGCAAACGACGCGATAAGAATAAATAACGAAATAAATAAAATCTTTGATAATGAAAGACAACTCGAAACTAAATTAACTCAACAAAGCCAACTAAACGGGCAAATGATTGAACGATTCGGTAACATTACAGCACATATAAATCAACAACAAAAAACAATAACTGACTATTTGAAACATATTAATGAAATTTCCAAAAACCAAATTCGAAATGATAATAGAAACATAAAATATTCGCAGTATATGAATCAAATTAATATTAACATTGACGTACTTGATAACCACTTAAACGGGATTTCAGAAGCAATCATTCTAGCAAAATTTAACATTATATCCAAAATGATACTGAATCCTCAAGAACTAACGGAATTATATCGCCTATTTGAAGAACAAAACATTAATATTACATCCGATGAACACATATACGAATTATTAAGTCTTCAAGCCTACTCAAATAACTCAAATATTATCTTCAACATAAGAATCCCGGTCCTCTCAAAAGAATCATACTTCTTATTTCACCTTATACCCCTACCTATTAACAAAACCCGAACAATATTAACAAAACCCTATGCCATCCTTGGGCATGAACATATCCAAGAACTTGATAATAAATGTCAGAATATCGAGGGGACATTTTATTGCCTCGAAACCACTAATTTGGAAAAAGTCTCTCATTCAAAATGCGTAGCAAGCATCCTGAATCACAAGCCTGCCGAATGTCACATCTACGATCGCGAAAACGACATCGAGATTTTCGAACCAGAGCCAAATCACTTGTTGCTGATCAGTATTCCGGAAACGATGGTTAATACTACCTGTGGACCTAACGACTTTAAAGCGAAGGGAACCCTCCTAATCCACTTCAAGGACTGCGAGATTTCGATCAACAGCATTACATACAGCTCCAAAATACAAACCTTCTGGGACGAGATCAGCATACATCCAGCTGCATTTAACAACATAAACTTTACATCGCCCACTAATAATCACCTTCAACTCAAACGTCTAGGAGACTACCAGTTCACGAATTTGCGCCTAGAGAAGGACTCGATAACCGACTTCGAACTAATGGATCTGCACCTACCTCTCTCTGCAACCACAGGCATTATCCTCGTCGTTTTTATAATATATTATGCCTTTTCTAGACGAACTATCAAAAACTCAGGCCTACATACCCTACCTGTCATAGCTCCGACCAACGAACCTGCAAAGATCCAGTTTCTTTGGCCCATGCTCCACACTAAGGGGGGAGGAGTTACGGGATCATTACCCTAACGTTTAGCCATCGTCGGCACATTCATCCTAAATTCAAACTACTTACTTGCATAAATACAATTAATGTTATTTCATTGAACTTAACAATTGCTTACTACACATTTTCCAGAATTTGCACCTTGTATTACCTAGCTTAACACGTGCTATTGCATAAGCATAATTTTAATATAAATAGTAGATCGAATATAAGTACAGTAACTTGTTATAATCAATCAGCCAGCGAAAGCTATGCTCGAATAAATCGGTTTAGTTCAAATTAAGTTGTATTTTTCTTTATTTTTTTTTCACCGGTAACGACCACGTTACCATAACTCGCTCGAATTCGCCCCGCACAACTACTCATATGTGCATATGCAGGACACACTCGGCTGCGGTGCAAATTTTGATGCTGTTGCACTTTTCATCAGGCTTTCATGGAAATGTGGTCGTTCGTCCTGACATGCATAGTTGTTATGACGACGTCGTTTGTTCGTGAATGGAATTTGAAAGCGGCGAAATTAAATTCAGGACTTTACACATCTCTAAAACACTTTCCGGCAAGTTGGTCGCGGGGGAGCAGCTGCAATTCGAATTGTAAATACTGTCATTCGTAAAAACCTTGCACCAACTGTTCGGTGAATGCAAATGAATAGGATTTCTGCCGATGCAGGAAATGCAATGCATTGCACTGGAAAACTGTTTGCGAGGGTGACCAGTTTTCTGAGATTTTGAGTTACTGCAATCCTCCAATGTGAAATGCTTGTGGGCAGTGAAAGTCCGGAAAAGTTGCACGATACACCACATTCCATAAATTGATCTTTTACTTGGAGTGAATGGTCCTATCCTGGGATTCATTCTATTCCACACCAAGTGAAGTGGTACAGAAACTGAATAGTTTTATACTTTGTTCTCTGTTTTCTATTTCATGGGCTCCAGGATGTATGTATCACATGAAGCGACTCTTGTTTAGAAATCATCCTGGTGACTATCTTACAATCGTTTATATCTACATAAATGCCGATTGTACGATAGGAGTCGGGATGACAGGATGAGCCTGTCATGAATTTTTGAATATAACGCACGTTGCCCCTTGATTGCTTAGAAATTCGATGACACATTCTTGGGCATCGGATAATCCCTAGTTGTTGTTTATGAATATCTATACCCTTTAGGGCATAGGCGGGTTCAGGCTGGTATAGGTTTAGTAAATGTAGGCGCATTTCAATAACTGTTCATGTTACCTAAAATCAAAAGATTACATAACTCGCTGGAAAGTTATCACGAAGTCATATATTTGCTTACGACTCTTATGCGGATGTGTACCTCACCTATACTACTGTTGACGACTTCTAACAATGTATTTTTAGCCCTTCTAAGATTTTTTGGTAAATCTGTAATGCCGGGGAGAAATTGGAAACATCAAAAAAGCAATATCCAATTCAGGACACATCACGTCTATATCTTTGAATCAGAATGATCTGCCCGCGCTGTCGTCTGAACACTTTCTAACAGGTTAATCAATACCGTTGGATTCACGAAACAACCACTTCATAAAATGAGACACTTTTCCTCCCTCTAACAGAAATAAAATTGTGAAATCACGGAAAAAGTAAATAAAATATATTTATTCCACTTTGCTAAATCATACCCGATTTTTCTTGGTAACAGCTCTTCCGGCAGGCCGACAAAGAAAATGTCGTTAAAAATAAAAATGGTAGTGGTGAATTCGTAGCCTGGGAGAAATGGTGGAGCGTTCACCTGAGTCGACGCGGCCGGACTGACTCTCGTCGTAAAATAAGCTTGGTAAGTAATTTAGTACGAGGAAAACAAATAGTGTCTGCCCACTAAATATTAGTACTTTTACTGGAAAGACGGGGGAATTAACAACCGTTCTTCGAAAGAGGCGCAACCACATTTGTGTTCTACAAGAAAGCTCCGACGTAGCCCAAACACTCAATATGGTCTTGACATGACCATTTCTGAGGGTTTCCTGCTGCCCTTACAAAAGTCAAGCGATTTGTTGGCCGGCTGATTATGCTCATCATATATCAGCTGATTGCACCATTCACTTCTCCACCGCATGTGCATCACAGGCAAGTCGACCCTATGCCGAGGAAAAAGGCCCTCCGCAACTTCTGAACACAAAGGCCTGTAACGTGCCCACGATAACGAATCTATTCATCTGTTCATGGACATTTGGAGCAATTCCCCCTGGTCAAGATCCTAGGCAATCAGATTGAAGACCATCGGTTTTTTGGTGCCATGTTGCCTGGACAGCTCTATGAGTTCATATTCCTTGAGATGCGTTATCAACCCGATCATAAGCGGTTGGTCCCTTAGAGAAACTTTCATGCAGATTATGGTTACCTCCATATTGCAGACAGTAAATTTCAGTCCTCAATCGTGAAGTTACACTTCAACTTGCAGGGTGTACTCCTATCGGGAAAGATTTAGGTGTGGCTTGCATCCACCAGTTTGACTGCTGAGCCATGCATTCAGTATTGACTGGTACCGTCACTGCTGTCCGAGCGGGGCTCTAATTGTCACAAAATCAATCCGTGTCTTAAGAAGACGGCGTGACGGCTGGGACCAAACACACTGGCGCAGTGAGTTCTTGAATTGTGTTATTAAGGATGGCAGAACACCATCTGAATGAAAAAAATACCACCGCTCCATAGTTGGAAAAGTCCAGTGGAATGGTTAAATTACCGTCAGATCTGGGTGCTGCCCATACAGTAAAAATTTTTGAACGCATTCTTTCCATTCGTATTTGTGATATTGTTCAAATAACCGTGAGTCAAATGGGGTTTGTCAAGAACGCGGAATTACATACGCAATACACGTAGCGCGCTTACTAACAGCGAAACAATGTGAGAAATATCGCCGTCTCTAAGCTGCATTTCAAATCCAAGAGAAGGCGTATGACTGTGGAAATATCTTGGATAAATGCTATAATCCAAAGGCGAACTGCGTTATTAAATTTTTGACGCATTAACACAAGTTGGATGAAATGGCGTTTCACAACTGCGGTTCTTTGTATTCGACGTATTATTGAATGTCTTGAATCCAAAATTTGCAGCAGTGTTATCCACCCTGCTGCCCTCTGAATGCTGGTCAACTATAAAAGATAATGAAGGGTGCCACGCGGTAATGTAGACTAACATTTTGTGCTGGAGCAGTACCATAAGACGCTATGATCACATCCGAAGTAATGCGATCAATATGGGGTTACAATTATAGAAAAATGTGAGAAAGGCGTCTTCGTTGGTACAGTCATGTATTTCTCACTGCCGAGAATTCTCTTGTAACAAAACAACGAATAGATTGGCCGAAACAACGGAGGCTTTATAGGCTAGATGGTGATTTGAAATTCTGTCGAGTGTATGCAGATAAGGCCTTTGACAGAGCCAAACGGGGCAACCGATCAAGGTAAGACTAGTCCTCTTCTAAATCGGACAAAGGCTGGAGGAGGAGTATAGTGGTTGGTCACGGATCATCAACCAACAAATACTGCCCATATTTTCGCGATCCTCCTCTCCCATCGGAACATTTTCTCTATTTTTTTTTTTTAGGAAAGTGTGGAAGTCCTAAGTCCGTCATTCATTTGATAGCGTTGCAAAAAATACTTGACTTGCGTTTTCGTCTAGGGCAGAGAAAACTCACCACATGCGGCCTTACCTCTGTCCTGTAAGTAGCGTGACCGAAGTGGCTACAAAATGGAATTTGCTCCCCTATAAAAATTGAAAACCATGCCATATGATGGGTGGACGACAAACGCGGAAGTAAGTTGCTTTGCAGCTGGCCCGTTCCACATTTTCACTGTTTAGTGTGTTTTGCAGACTTTATGTAGAATGGAAGTTGAAACTAGTTTACAAAATGTCGAATTCTCTGTTTGTCTGTTACATTCGATTTCTTTCTAGGTTCGGTCAAACGTTTAGGTTGCCTCTTATGAACGCTTAGCCTGACTTTTTTTTTGTTTGTTCGCGAATGAAATTTGAAAGCGGCGAATTTAAATTCAGGAAATCACAGGACTAGCTAATCTAGACGACCTCGTGTAGGGGGTCCAAAATTCTTCGGAGGATTCGTCTCTCGAATGCGGCCAAGAGTTCGCCATTCTTCTTGCTAAGAAATCAAGTCTCCGAGGAATCCATGAGGACTGACAAGTTATTGTCTTGTACAGTAAGAGGTTTGACCCTATGATGAAACTTTCGCGCGGAATAGTTTTTGTAAGCTGGATTAGGCTCTATTGGCAGCCAACGTCGGCTCATTGCCTACCATAATGGTTGCTTTCAGCGCCCGATGCCAACATTATAGAACCTCATTGAACTGCGGACAGTATGCGATTGTCTGATGGCATTTAAATCCAAGAAGCTCTGAGAAAAGAGTGGATTCGAGCTGCATTCCCTGGTCTATGATGATTACGGAGGGAATATCAAAGCGCGGAATCCTCTCTCACCAGAGTGCCTCAGCGCATGATTGCGCTGCAATATCCTTCGGAAATATTGCCTAAGGTCACCATGTGAATCTCGCAAAAGGCCTACAATGTGGAGGTGTATAGTGTGGAAGCGTTATATCGATTTAAGGAGTGCTCGTACTTCCTTGCCAGTAAGCCTAGTGGCCTTACACTTTTGTTATCTGATGCATTCTCTTGTCCAAAAATGCACATCCTTGTTCATGGATGGCCACAAATATTTACTAGAGACTAGCCTATTGTCCGAATTCCGATGTGTGCAACATCGTGAACGTGAAACACTTCCCTACGGAAAGTGGCCAGAATATATGGTTATCTCCCTTTCGGTCAAATGACGCTTAAGAGGTGTGCATATACATCCCTTAAGTAGTTCTTCTTTGCGGGGACGAAAGCGTGAATAAACTTATTTGCGCCCAAGGTGACAACCGACAGCACCAACTGCGCCTTCAACTGGAAGAACCCTGCCTTCCAATTCCGCCACCATAGCTGTAGCACCTTAACTGAAACAGCAGTTAGAGCGCAGAAGGTACCGCAACCTCCTTTTTTTGCTCGATATCTTTCGTTAAAGAAATTATTTTGGACCGTTGTAACGGAGACAAATACCCAGTCCACTACAGAGCAACCCGAATGACAGCGAACACAAATAATCCCAAGACTACGAGCCCGGTTTGAGGAAAGAGCAGTAGCGCCGGCTCTTGCGGCCAATCGTATTTATGCCAATTAGGTTTGCTCAAATTTTTAGTAGAGCATGAATTATATAACTGGATAACTGGATGCATGTGCTTTCCTCACTAATTAATTTTTAGTTAATTCACAAAGTTATAAGTTTTCGAGGTCGCTTAGCGCTTTAATAAGTTTTTGTAGGTTACGAGGGTTTCCTATTGGCTCGTGCGGACTAAGAGTCACGTCGGTCTCCACTTTCAACGGTTTTAGTTCTATTTCTGTGAAACAAAACCTTAGGAAAATCAATTCAATGTCCAGCTGTCCGTTGGTCCGTCTGTCACACCCGATTAACTCCGAAACCACTGAACTGATTGTTGTCAAATTTGGTGAGAACATGTGGTCTGTGTATCCCTATATATGTAACGAGTGGCGCCATTTTCTGTTTGAAGGGGGGCTCTCCATGCATGGTAGGGAGGGTGTAACATTTTTTGACATGTGGGATATAAAATGAAAGGCTCGATTGGCTTTTTCGAAACTGCCATTATTATTTCTGACATTAGATGAAACATAGGGGGAGTGAGGGCTCAAATTATTGGAGACTGGCATGTATGTGTATACGTATATGCTAATGAAATCTGCGGATGGACGTGTGCACAGAGTAAAGCGAGAAACACTACAGCGGAATTGATGCATCCGTGTGCAGTCAGCAAGGCCGATGCGCAAATCGGCACGACAAAAAGTTGAACTTTTGCGATGTGTGCCAGATAATAGTTTATTGACACTTCACACCATTTACAATTTAGCAGCGCTTTTCGTTTTCGGCTGTTACTTTTGAATGTAAGTAATTTGAATAAATTGGTTTTGAGAACTGTGGAAGGCACTATTTGCTTTGCAAGTGATAATTATTAATGTCACTAGTGTTAGTCCTGCCGCTTTCATTCATAAAAATTGAATTTAAGCCGGAGGTATGTGCAATCTTCCAAATTGATTCTTTCGATAGATTCCAGTAGTAGTAGTAGTAGATCATTTCACTAGGATTCCTCATCTGTTCTTCTGCGATAAAGGAGACAGCGTAGATCGTATATTTGGTAATATAAGTAAGGGTTCCTTTTATACATTTAGATAAATTTTATTTGAATTTGGCTCTGACTTTTTCGGTGGTATTCTTGAAATTCCTGAGCAGTAGTTGACCCTCCCCAGATCTATGGGACCGCCGAAGAGGAAGGATTTTCCAGTATAACTAGTCTTCGTCCCGAGGTAATTATATTTCGAGTTTGTCTATTGCCAGGTTAGTTGGGTTTCCACTCATTTTTACAACCGAGCTTGGGATCGACTTCGATAAAGACAGACTTCCTCCAGGCGCAGAGTATTCGCGTAGTACATAATGTATATTCACATACTACACTGAGCTTCTTGTTATCATTTCGCGGAAGAGGATGGAAAAGTGTGATGGGGAAGGTTGTATATAACGGGAGACATTCTCCTTATCCACTGCTACTTGTTTACAAGATTAACTTGTGATATTCGCATTTGATCCAATGGGTCATGTCATTATCTGCAACTCATAGCACGCGGCTGACTACACGCAACTTAGGTGGGAGTTGATAGATGCACAAGGATTGTAAAGTCTTGTTTTCAAATTAATTTCGACCAGTTAATTGTATCGAATTTCTGCTCCTTAAATGATTAGGGGATGGCTTGTGGGAATACTTCTCAATATTACTTAAACGTGTTTAAGTTCAATTTTTCGCCTTAGATTGTTTTGAATGGGGGGGGGGGGGGAATCAGGACGATCAGTTTGGGTTGAAAATATTTAAAACTTAAATATTAAATAAATATTGCTTCTGATGATTTCATTTCCTACTTTACGAAGATTTTAGTCCTATATCCTCCTTACATCCACGCGTCCCCGGGGAATTAGGACTGGTGTGCCGGGAGGTTATCAAATCAGTGAGAGAGATCTCAATGAAGCTGTTCCTTCTCATAGAAATACGGGCACGAAGGCGGAAAGGAAAAGGACTTATGCGCAAGCTGTAGCCTCAGTGTTTACTGCTGCCGAGGAGTTTCCTCCAAGGATGGCAGAGGGACAATTTGCCATTTGGAGTGCACTGACGAGGCTACCTCGTTCATGAATGCGGACAAATCTAAAGTCGTGGTATTTGAACTGGCCCAAAAGGGTCTAAATGTACTGAGGGGAGGTCACCATATGGTGCTCCACTTTTTCCTAGATAGATTGAAATTCAATCATATCTGGAAACTGTAGAGCATCATCAATCAAACAATGATATTTTTCAACTGACACAATTTAGAGAAAATCGCAGCATTTTCGGTGCTCTCTCCCCCAATGGAGCTGCGCACGGAGGATAGTGCATACAGTGACGGAACCCTCGCATGGGGTTCGCACTGGTGAAGGGACTACAGAGTGAATCCTACCTGCTGTCTCTTACACCTTACAAGGAACAGGCGGAAGAAGGGGAAGCCAGCGACGTGAGCGGAACTGACTTGATGCCAGTTTGAGTGATCGAATCTATGCAAACCGGATACCGCAAACACGCCAAAGTGCTAAATGAAAAACAGTTGAATGCTCTGCGGGATGAGATGATATTTTTCATA